>NC_060212.1:141990000-142290000 GCF_021130785.1 Homalodisca vitripennis
GAATTCTCTGCGCGCGCTTGTACATATCAAAGTTGAGAACCGAATATTAAAAGGGCCAATTAAAGGTTAAAATCACAAATTGAATAAACACTAACATTTCCCTCACTTTAATTTTCTTACTTGGAGGCAAGAGAATGTCAATTGCATGAGCTTATTTGAAACGTTAAATTATTTTGAAATAATTAATTTAAAAGTATTATAAGTTGTAACGTGTTTTCTCCTTGAATTAGTATATGTCCCAAATGAGCCTGATCACCTCATTAAAATATCCAATTAAAGAGCTAGCCTTTAACGTTTGGACGAAATATTCAAGTCTGGAAGTATTGCATTTTGCCTAACCTACCATACGGGCGCAGGAGAAATTCATTTTAACGAATGAAGGACATCGGCTACTACTACAAGTAGGTCAACAGCTGTTATCGGTGGGGCAGGAATAGATTGATAGCAAACATTTTCCTACTTACTAAATTAATAAATATATTGTTATTCTCATAATTAAATTTAACGTTTATTGTAAACGGCTCATCGACCCATGGTAATTCTCTTGGGTCCCTACACCTGCTTACCCTGGTGAAGCCCCGGAACCTGGAAAGGACTGGTTCCTTGTTACAGTCCCTGGAGTCCTTCCAAAACAAGGTGGCGCCCCAAAATAAATATTGAAAATTTTTCGTCGTTGTTGTGGACTTCGCCTAGGACTTGGAACAACTTATCCCCCTTTCCCCTGAGCTAGCCAGCATCAGTAACAGAGACCGTTGTGGACTGTTACAAAGTCAGTTTTTATTTTGTAGATTTTTGAGCCCGATGTAGCATGAACTCAACTTAATCAAAGTGTTAGTATAGTGTCAGCAATATGTTAACTAATTTCACTTAATTATTTCATTTTTTACTATATCGCAATCCATAAAATTCAATAAAACTAGTTTCGTGCTACAGTTTAATTTGAAATGTTCAATACTTGATTTATTTGTTCAACCACGACTTTCTCCTGTATGAAGAGAAAATGCATACCTCAAATCGAAAGAAAGGTACGTCAACAATATTCTTCAAGATTAGGTTGCAGAATCACCTTGCTTGGACATAGAGTAACTTTGTGCCTGGTTTAAACATAGGTGCGTCCCTTATAGGCAACTTAGTGGATGGTACGTTGCTACATATACGCCAAGTTCTCTAAATTTTCCAGTAAAAGTATTTAAAGTAGGAAGGGACAAGCACCTGGTAAAAACTTAAAGAATCACTGTTTCATCGAGGATAACTTTTACACTTGATTACAGATCTAATGTCTCTTTTATAAGTTGCAGCAAAAACCTGCAGAAGAATTTGAAGCTAGCAGTAAGCGTTTGGAATACCAATAATATTTTTCGAGTTAATTTTTCCAAGACGTGGAAAGTGCACAACTGGTGAGTGCCTTCTCTTTGTGGAAACCATTTCTCACGTGGAAGAGGTACAAGTGGTGAGTGTTCTCTCTTTTGGAAACCATTTCTCACGTGGAAGGGGCACAAGTGGTGAGTGTTCTCTCTTTTGGAAACCATTTCTCACGTGGAAGAGGTACAAGTGGTGAGTACTTTCTCTTTTGGAAACCATTTCTCACGTGGAAGGGACACAAGTGGTGAGTGTCTTCTCTTTGTGGAAACCATTGTTCACTTGGAAGGGGCACAAGTGGTGAGTGTCTTCTCTTTGTAGAAACCGTTGCTCACGTGAAAGAGGCACAAGTGGTGAGTGCCTTCTCTTTGTGGAAACCATTGCTCACGTAGAAGGGGCACAAGTGGTGAGTGCCTTCTCTCTGTGGAAACCATTGCTCATGTGGAAGGGGCACAAGTGGTGAGTGTCTTCTCTTTGTGGAAACCGTTGCTCACGTAGAAGGGGCACAAGTGGTGAGTGCCTTCTCTTTGTGGAAACCATTGCTCACGTAGAAGGGGCACAAGTGGTGAGTGCCTTCTCTTTGTAGAAACCGTTGCTCACGTGAAAGAGGCACAAGTGGTGAGTGCCTTCTCTTTGTGGAAACCATTGCTCACGTAGAAGGGGCACAAGTGGTGAGTGCCTTCTCTTTGTGGAAAACCATTGCTCACGTGAAAGAGGCACAAGTGGTGAGTGCCTTCTCTTTGTGGAAACCATTGCTCACGTAGAAGGGGCACAAGTGGTGAGTGCCTTCTCTCTGTGGAAACCATTGCTCATGTGGAAGGGGCACAAGTGGTGAGTGTCTTCTCTTTGTGGAAACCATTGCTCACGTGGAAGGGGCACAAGTGGTGAGTGTCTTCTCTTTGTAGAAACCGTTGCTCACGTGAAAGAGGCACAAGTGGTGAGTGCCTTCTCTTTGTGGAAACCATTGCTCACGTAGAAGGGGCACAAGTGGTGAGTGCCTTCTCTTTGTGGAAACCGTTGCTCACGTGAAAGAGGCACAAGTGGTGAGTGCCTTCTCTTTGTGGAAACCATTGCTCACGTAGAAGGGGCACAAGTGGTGAGTGCCTTCTCTCTGTGGAAACCATTGCTCATGTGGAAGGGGCACAAGTGGTGAGTGTCTTCTCTTTGTGGAAACCATTGTTCACTTGGAAGGGGCACAAGTGGTGAGTGTCTTCTCTTTGTGGAAACCATTATTCACGTTGAATGTTCATGCGACCATGCTGGGTGTGCGAAAGAAGGTCAGTTTAGTAAACCCACAGCAGGATGAATCTCAACCTGTAGATTTTGAAACCGAATATAACAAACTCGGTAAAACTGAAAATGTTATAAGTTACGGAAAAAAGTAATTGAATTAAAATTAATTAAGAGGTACTTCATATATTTCTTGTATTTTCCCGACTGAAAAACTGGGTCTCCTTAAGGCGCTTTTACTAATAGACAAGAGTCGTGTCTAAGCAACCAAATACACGCACACCGTAATATATTCCACGATCTATTGTCTAATATTGTTTTAGTTTATATTCGATGAGTGAATTGAAAACCTTAGTTTATAACAGTACAGAAATGTAGTTATTTTAAGTTACACGTGTATTCAGGATGCAAAATATACGAACAAACACAATTAATTATGCAATATTGATAATTGGAGTAAAACGATGAAAAGGGACGTTGAAATCAGCAGGTACTTTATAGTAATTACGTAGCGGTTTGATGTAACTGCTCAAAGAACATAATAAACCTGATATTTAATCACGCTTAATTGGATGTAACAGTGTCGCAAAGTTTCCTTCCCTGAGGCTCACGATCACAACCAAATTGTGTTTATTGGACTAGCGTTGCTGCTACAAGATGGTGGAGATCTTGTTAGACGTGGCTGCTCCGGGAACTCAATAAACATAATATTTAATCACGGTCAGTTGGATGTAGCACTGCCATAACATATGTGTGTGTGTGTGTGTGTGTGTGTGTGTGTGTGTGTGTGTGTGAGAGAGAGAGAGAGAGAGAGAGAGAGAGAGAGAGAGAGGAGAGAGAGAGAGAGAGAGAGAGAGAGAGAGAGAGAGAGAGAGAGAGAGAGAGAGAGAGAGAGAGAGAGACAGCAAAATTATATCAGCCTACTAAGTCATTTATGCAAAATTTAATTCTGATGATTTTTCTCGAAATATCTTGCGACATCACATGTTCACATTTTTGTTCATTAAGTAACGTATAGGTTTGTAGGATCATGTACAGACTTTCAGACTCTAGGACAACTCATGTCTCTATGGAATATCTCTGTGGAATTCAGAATATCTACACATGGTTTCATCATATTTATCAGAGTTTTTCTCTCTTTTTCTACTTTTTTTTAAATTTCAGACATCTGGGAGTTCCCAGTCTATGAGAGCTGCTGTAATCTGGGGAGCTCGACTTATGAAATATCGCTTGCAGAGCTGTCGCGCTCGGAAAAAAATATCGGAGCTTCAACCATATTTTGACATATGGCTGCTGTGGAAACTCCAGATCTTTTGAAATTTCCACCATCTAAATGTCTTTAGGCTTCTTTAATTATGTAGAACCCTTTTAAGACTTATTCTGCCCATCTTCATGAACCACTGATCATTGCGAGGATATTATCAAGCAGTATACAGGGCAGAGTACAAGGTTGATGTCGATGGTACTGGAAACATTGCTATAGTCATAGACAGATTCGAACCTGCGCTTTCTCTAACTCTAATCCCAAGTCCGTCGTCTTAGACCGCTCTGTGCCACAATGTGCCATTCCGAAATCTAGGAATTACAAGTCTGTGCATCGCTATAAGCGATGTATATATATCAGATATTTAACGAAAGAGCATAGTACAGCGATCTAAATTTACTTTTTAAAAATTAATTTTGCATGCCTCAGAGTGCAATATTACAACAATTATATGCTAACACTTACTTTGCCATACAATCCAATATTAAAAACAGTTAACACGTTTCATTATAAAGAAGCCAGCATTGGAGGATACACATACATCGGCGTTTGAAGTTACAGTTACGTAACAAATAACACACACACGAACAGAGGAACAAAAACCGGCAGGCCTGCCCTGTCCCCACATTTCAGGCTCACGTAGAAAACTAAAAATATACAGATTCGATGAAGCTTGTATAATATTGTTACAGTTGTAATTACCGTTATTTTAATTATTTCATAGACCGAAGGAAGAATGTGATGTAAACTTCTCTTGAAGCCCTCCCGTTCAAATATGAAGAATCAGTTAATATTTATTTTGGAGAAACATGTAATCAAAAAGTCATACCTAAGTTTGAATTTAACTAAATTTGGCTGTAAGTCTAATCTAAAAATAGAATTTTAAAATATTTTCTTAATTAAATTATTATTTACTTTCCAAACTGCTTATTTTTGTTCATTTTTCAAAATTAAGAATACATTTTCTAACCTTATTAGTTTATAGAGATCATATGAAACTAAACATCCCATAACACCAAGTAAATTTCATTTAAAAATATCACTTTTATTAAGAAACTTTTTAATGTTAAAATACAACTATTTAAAATATATAGCATTGGATAATTTATTTTAGATTAACAGGTGTGTAGATTAAACGCAAATTAGATTAATATGCCCCAGAGACTTATAAGGGCAATCAATACTGACAGATTGTTTAAGTTTTTAAATTTGATGCTTTATACTTATTTTAACGACATTAAAACACAACCCAATATTCTTTAACAGCTGTATTATTTCATCATGGGTTTAAAACAGAGTTTAGAGCAAATCTTTTGGATTGAGACAAACATTTAAAAAGGCACAGTTTAGTTTTTGTGTGGTGGGAATTGTAACTGGAGCAATATAACCATGTAAGTAGTCACTGCTCCTGTCATTCCCATGAGACAAGAGTTGTGAACGTGAAAAAATCCTTTTGAAGAAACCTTTGGTTTGTGGTTTCCTCAACTGCAGCAAAAACTCCTTAAGGCAATTTTCTAGAGTTGGGTCCAAATCCGTGTTGATCAACTTGCAGATCATAGGTGCCGTCTCGTCGGCGAGTTCAACCACTGACGTGCTTGGCCTGGCCAACAGAACCACGTAAGCAATGAGGGCGATAACCCAAGCTCCAGTAATAGTGAAGGAGATTGGCAGTCCAACTACCACACTGCATAATAAATAGTAAAGTCTGAGCGTCAAATGAACAAACGAGTTAAATAAGATGGCAAAGATCTGGCATCCGTAGAAGACGTTGGCCTGGTGTACAACGTCACATAGCAACCAGTAGGCGCTCATGAGGGACTCGACCTCGCGGGTGGAGGAAACATCTCTGTCACTCTGAGGAACATTGACCCTTGGGAGACACTGCTTTCTTATTAGTCGTTCCCGTATGTTTCTCATCACTTCCTGCTTGATCCTGGAATTAGCAATACGAAACCTCTTGGCAATACTTTGCGTGACTTGGGTGAAGTGGAGGAACAAAGATGCTTGAGCAAAAAAACATGGACTGTGCTGGAATGTAGCAAACTGAATTGACGTTATCTTTATATCTGAGCCTTAGAGATCGTCTGTAATCCAACACACCATCACACATAATCAGTATTGCAGTGAAGATGAACATAAGGGCTACTTTTGATTTGGAGTTCACTGCCGGTAAGTTCAGCTGAAGTTTTTGATCAACCCTTTCCAGGATGTCAAGGATATTGTTGAAACTCCGGTGATTCCTGGCACAGCTGACGAATACAACAACTGACACCAAGTTAAGAGAGGCTAAACACAGAACTGTTACCAGGCTCGTTACGCCAGGAAACATTCGTATAGGTTCACCAGCAAGTTTATTATTGTAGTCAATGGAAATACCCATCACCGTCAAGAGTGTCTGTAGTGTAATTAGAACCAAACCCCACAAGAAGTTCGGTAATGAAAACTTGAATTTTCCATTTTCTTCTCTTCCATGCGAATTTGGTGTCATAGAGAAACCTCCGAATATTTGACTAAAAATAATCACTTCTTTAGACAAAGGTTGCATTTTATACTACTCTTCTGAACTAGTCACGGGATACTAACCCATTCAGACTGTCGTGCCACTGCTAGTTGATGTGAAATTCATTATGTTAGCGTGAAAATAAGCATTTACACAATACTACTCAATGCTTTACCAGTCAACTTCACTCAATTTAATTTGCTCAAGAATGGTCACTTACAATAATACTTCCACAATTACGTATAATTTTGATGTGTGAAAACTTTATGAGTTCATTATTGAAAGGACATTTATATATTATTTCCTTGTGTATTCTGCTATTTTATACAAAACGTGTGTTTATTGAATTTGTGTTATATGCGAGGCTTTAAAAGCAGTTATGTAAATTGTTACCTTTAGCTAATTGAATATTGATCACGTCTGCGTCGATTACTATTATAAATATTCTATAGAACCCCACTGTAAATTAGTTTACGAATTCATATTACGATAATGATCTATAGTTTATATAAATACTAGTTAAAATGCCCATAAATAAACTAAATATAAATAAATAATATAATATTAATGAAATATATGATTATTAATATAAAATAATAATAAATATAATTAATAATAATATATTCATATACAGTTAATTATTATTATTAATGTATAATAATTATTATATAATATAATATATCATATAATAATATGTTTTTGTAATATATAAATTTTTAAAATACAAAATATTTATAGGGTGGGCCAAAGTTAACAACACACTGAAATATTCCCTCTAGAGTGAATTTTTAAGAAACCCATTTTAAAGGATAAAGGCTCGATGAATCTTCGTCCCTATGTATCCAATGTAACTCCAGCTCCATTCATTGCCCCTTAAAAGTTCAGTTGTGCTAATCAGTTAGTTATATAGACCAGAGGACCAAGTCGGAAATTCGGTTAAAATGATCAGTTAGAGCATGAAATTATGTCCAATAGGAATATGAATTGACCAAGGGGTTAGATTTACGAATGAGTCTGCTCACTCTAGAGTTCATATTATAATGGCGTTAGTACGACTGTACGATCACCACGCGATTAAAGTACCGTCATAAAGTAGTTGACATAAATAAGTTAAATCTGACAATATTGCTTGCAATAAGTCTCAAGCATTAATGAATTTTTCCTTGACCACGCAGGATGAAATAGTTTTTTGGGCATTCGCCATTAATGAAACCATAGACACGATTATCATCAAATTAGATTAAACAGACATCCTTCTTATCTCAAATTCCCAAATGGACTTCCAATATTCAAGAAAGGAGATCTTCAGGTGTTGGAGAGTTATCGACCCATTTCAATTCTTCTTTTTTGAGCAAGAAAACTACGTTTTTGTGTATTTTGAATTGTTTTAACAAAATCAGTTATCA
Source organism: Homalodisca vitripennis (assembly GCF_021130785.1). NCBI lineage: Eukaryota > Metazoa > Arthropoda > Insecta > Hemiptera > Cicadellidae > Homalodisca > Homalodisca vitripennis. The sequence goes on from NC_060212.1 coordinate 141,997,760, forward strand.
ATTTGGGTCTAGAGGCACCGACTACAGACGTAGTTGAGACTAGTTAATATGATGAAGGGTTTAAATAAACTCTTTTATTGCGTTGACTACAAAATAGTGCTTTACATATTTCAACATTACAGAGTATGATGAATTTTCTTTAAGCACATGGTAAGTTGTCTGCAAGTCTTAATCCCCTCAATTAATTTTCAAAACGTAATAACAATATTTTACGATACTACTCGTATTATTTTTTCCAATCAGTATTTTATATACATTACACACGTGTAGAACTTCAAGTCAAAACTATTCGAATGTGTGTATTTTTGCTTGAGATAAACGCTTGCCAAAAATTAACGCGCAATTAGTTGTATAACGACTGCGAGTATAGCACGTGTGTAGGCAGACTTCTATAAGAATATCTCCAGGAGCAAGGTCAGTACAGGATATAGACTGGCTCGTGTCCAGTTGGCAGAACTGACTCGTCATCACATAACTAACACACATTAACTTTCTACTGTCACTGATATTTTGCTCATATTTAAAATTAACATCAACATGGACATGAGTTTAGAGGCTAAAGGTCAAAATTCAAATAAAATTATGCCAAGCTCTCTCGGTAAAATAACAGTCATTTGGCCAAAACTATGACCTACATGCATAACTCGTAACGGTTGCGGGCCCATTTTTTTTATTAGAAAAACTGTTAATTTTAGAACACCTAATGGTCTTTTTAATTCAATGAAGTTTCAATCATTAGAAATGTAAAAATATAAGTTTTGGATCCCACCGACACCCTTACCCTACAGCTTCGTTATGTTCTACATTCCTTCGCTCTAAGTGTGCATGTGAATTCCTTGTCCACGGCTGACCTGTATGATGGTGAGTACTGCCTGCCATCAACAATGTGATCAACAACGTTCATAACCTCGCTGTATCAACAACATTCATAACTACGGGTTCTAACCACTTTGCTCAGGATATTTTGGTTCGCGGTTATTAACCGTAAAATAAAAATCATAAATTCAATCGTTTAATCTTACTAGAACAGTGCTTTCCAAAACACTCGCAAAATGAAAAGACGTGTCTTTGATAATTTTAAAAATAACATTGGAAAAACCTATGACACGTAGTTTTGAAAACATTTACTAATAGTTTCAACAATTATCTGAATGTTGCTTACTTGTTTAAAATAACAAACACAATACATATTCTATATTTTTTTATCTGACCAAAGTTTTGACTGTGTGTACCCGAGAAATGCGGCATTCTCTCGCTCTCACAGCTTACTTGTTATCTTAAGGGTCGATATCAATATTTTGAATATCCTTTGAAACAAACTTAAAATGGCTCTCTTTATTCTATCCTATGATCCACTCTATTTACAATCCATATCGGCATGTGAACTAGTTCAACATGCTAATGACATAACTCTGCAAACCAAGGCAGGTATTGGTAATTACTTCTTAAACGGAATTAAGCGCTTGAATCAATACCTATTTTACTGATTATTTATACGTTATTTAACCTGAACGTGAATGAAATCAGATCTTGCAAATTTTGCCTTCGACAATAACACCACTGGCATTGTCGTCAGCCGTTTGTGGATGATAACCTTAAAGAAGAAACTAAAATGTCTAACATTTTCTTCTAGTTGCATCTTTAAACCCAAATGAAGCCGAGCCTGGACAGGTGGAAGTCATTTGAAAGATAGATTATAGAAACAATCTTTTAGGAAGTTGGAGTTTACTGCCTTTACCAATTCAATTTAAAACAATACAAACTCTTTTTGGTGTCCAATTTGTTCTACTATGATGAAGAATCCGTGATAAGCCGCTGGAATATACAGGTATGTAAATGCTGGATTTAGAGTCAATGAGATTGTGTCTGCAATAATGTATGAAATACGAGTAAATGTATTAATGTGTATATGTCTAGATCGGAGCCTATGTTTGTAATTCAACCAAAGTGATGGAATGTGAATGCAGTAATACTAAGAATATAATGCAATAAGGAAAATATTATTATTGCTAGAAATCCGTTAACACGGTTTTTTGCTAGACATACGAAAACATTTATTACACCCAGCAATGGAAGCCCTGTCCAAATCACAAAGAAACAAATATGTATACGTTGCTATTAATACTAATGGATATTAAATTAATAATAAACTACAGATTTTCTACGTTTCAAAAGGATTAATTATTGTTAAGCGGGATTTATTGATTGATAAAAACGAAATGTTTACAAAGGAAAAGCAACAGGGTCGTTAATATTACAATGGTAATAAGGTCTACAAATAGCGGGAATAGCAACATTAAGCAGAGTAAGGCATGTTTAACCACGAGATTGTTTTACATTGATATTAATGTTTCCGAAAGGAATGATTGTATGGGCGATGATAAATATGCCAGCAATAGGAAAGTAGTATTGAAGTTTTGGCCCCGTCCAAAACTTGCTGCTCTGCTGAGCATTGGCTGAGCGTCAGCGAAAATTTCTCTTCTTTCAGTCAGTCTGTCTATCTGCCCACACACTCGAGAACGAATTTACCTATGGACTTGAAATTTTCACCAAGTTTTTTATTTTATGTAGGCAATATCGTGTCCGACTATGTGCATTTCTCTCCGTGTGATTTGGTCACCGAACTCTCTAGAAAATATTGGGCTGTAGACTTTATATTTACGTGAAACTTCATTTCTACGTGTTCATGGTTTAATAATAGTTTATATTCCTATATAGGATTTGGATGGGCCTTAGTGAAGTCTAACTGTCCACAGGATAAATCGAGAACGCATTGAATTACAAATTTGAATTTTTATAATTGTTTTTAAACTTAACCTTCAAAGAAGCCAGTTACGTCACACGTGATTTGATGTTATTTGACTTGTAATGGAGCTGTTTGGGGTTATTTGTGGGGTCTATATGGCTGCCTTGGAGACCCCTAGTAATGGTTCCCTGAGCAACCGAACTGTTAGGCGCAAACTCACCAAGACACCTGCGCTCTGAGATGACCTAAACCTACTCCAAGTGATTGTTGTCATTGTACGACAAGACGATGTTATTGACTTCAACATTTTACATCTGAGGCAGAATTAGTCTTGAGGACTTGTCACACCTCAAAACTTGGACACCTGCGCAGAATCAGGAACACAGGAACTCATAATATCCGAGTGTTAACGATATGAAGATCGTAGTGTAATCAACAAGCGTAAGTAATAGATTGATTTCGTTGATGGTATAGGCAGAATGTGTATCTTTGATTGTTCAAAGACTACTCAAATGAATCCAAAGGAGGACAGGATTCTTCAAAGGAGAAACCAGATCTAGGAAGTCTTGATATGGGCAATTTATATGCAGATTCAAGCAGACAGAGCGTCTCTTCATTGTTGCCCTTGGACGTTTTAACAATGGAATTCAACCTACTAATACAACCTACACCAATATCCTAGCGGCTCGACCTTTATGCGTTATGTTGGTGTAAACTTGAGCTCGAATCGGGGCTTAAAATTGAGGATGGGGATTATTTTTGAACCTTAATTCGTTTGAATATTTCATAAACCAAATAACACTGACCTTTCAAAATTGAGTTTGCTATAATAATGAATGAAAATTATTCAGGGCTTTGTATTACCTATCTAACAAATCATCAATTTCAAATTTCAATTCCTCCGAAAAGATCAAAAGCACTGAACCATAAGTAAAAAAAACTTGGTAAGCCGTATACATTTATTTATGTCCATTAAGTAACTATAAAGCACATAAATAAATCTTAATATGCTATCGTAATATACTTAGTAACATTTAACTGAACACGCAATTTTTCAGAAATTTAAACAAATGTTGAATAACTATAACTTGCTATTAAGTAACCGTTTAGATTAGATAGAGGTGTAGGTTTGCTGTTTGGACTTAAGAAACTGTACGTTTAAATGTACAAAATATATAAACTCAGACATCAATATTAGTTTTATGGTAATTTGATAATGACAAATATCACAAATAAATAAAATATTTAATACAATAATAATAAGTCAATATCTGTTATCTGAGAAAACATGGCCAAAGTCTTACCTCTTCGATACAGGTCACTCATTATTACGGAATCTGGTAACTTATGAGCTTCTCAATTAACTCAATAAACACAGACGTCCCTGTTCCAGTAATTGTTAAATTGAGTTGAAAGGTAATTTATATTGACAACACAATTAAATCTCTAAACCTTCATCTGCTATACAACTCATTTAACCATACAAAACATTAAATTGGCTTACCAGTATCATCTTCAATTAAAACATGCAGATATTGGGTAGCTTCTTGAAAGATATATGATCTGAAAAATGTCTTTAGGGATGATATGCATTATCATACCCACATTTTTATCGCGCATAGGGTTTATTATGTCTAGGCTCTTTCTCTTAATGTCAGGAATGTTATTCTTGTCCGTGGTTACATTCCAAATTCAATTTCGAATCGGACAAATGATCGTTAAACTCGTGTCGTAGCCCATCTAAGTGATAACTATTGATCCAAAGGTCCTATAGACTTGAATCTTAGTGTGTAACTTTCTCTTAGGCCAAGGATCCAAGGATTCTCTCATAACACAATTGATTTTAGGATCAACATGTTGATAAGAACCCTCCGACTGATAGTCAATTAATTAATAGTCAACTATTTATTGCGGAGACAAAATACATTTATATAACAAACGTCAACATATGTTAAAATTTAGACATTTAACACCACATCGAGCTCTCATTCAGACATACATTTGATAATATGATACACCAACTGCTAGAATTATACACTGGTTTTTGTTTTTGCGCGATATTTTTCGAATACTAAAAAAAAAATATATGTGCTTAATGCTAAGTAATAAGTATTATGTATGTATATCTTTTTTTGCTAGACACCAGAGAAAATTTGAAATATTACAAATATACAATTACTAGAGTTTATTTTTTATTTGTAGATAAATTTAAAAATGTTATTGTTTTTTTTATCTAAGTTTTACTCCCTGTAACTTTTATATGACTTAAACTGTAAATGTACAAAATATACATAAATAAATGTTGAAGACAAAATAACTTCATTTTTCAAAATAAATAATTAAAAATCATTTATTGCACATCATATAAGTTTAACGCTGATAATTGGTTTAACGTGGAAGTTTGTCTTGGCTCTACAAGATTTGAAACTATGAAAACAATTTCCACTTAGAGATTAGTCAATAGATTAAATAGGGACCAAAGGTTAGTTATTTATTGCTACAGCAACATTAAAGTAACATCACTGTCTGCTCTGCCTGTCATAACCTGCTACAAAGTTAGAGCATAACGACGCGGACATATCGAGACCAGCTGTTGGAGGTCTGGCGGCACGCCAAGGAGGAAGAAGAAGGGTCAAGAGGTACCAAACGTAGAGGAACACGTGTAGAGTTCTAAAATAGAACTGATGGAAGTGGGGCGTGACACTCACTCACTTATAACACAAGCAAACACGACAGCCGTTCCCATATGTAAACTTTGTTTACCCCCAGTACACAGACCCTGTAAAATCGAATTGACTCCACCCTCCAACGCTGGGTCATTAACCTCGGCCATTCACGTCCTGCCGAAATTCTTCCTGTCTTAATATTTATTGCTATGGTTTTTGAGATTTTTAAGCATGTCTCGTTCATATCTTAACTTATATAACCCCCAATCAATAATTTGTTAGGGTAAAAACAATGTTAATATTTAACGTGTATAATTTATTAATGTAATAATGTTTTGAATTTCATATCCTAAAATGCAGCATTTCTTAAGCATCTTCAAATCAGTACGATGGGACTTTAGTTGCTTTTTGCGATTTTGTAAATTTTACATCTACCTTGTTCCTTTCAGCATTTGCCACAATCAAGTAAAAATGCATTAGTCTCAAATATGAAATATACTTCAAACTACAAAATTTTCGTCAGTGGAACAACAAGAATATTTAAATTTCAAGTCTAATATTTAATTGAATTTTTAGTATTTAACTGTACAATTATACGCTGTTAGTTATAACACGCTGTGTTTTATTCTGTAATTTCACGCTAGAAATTTATCTGAAGCAATGTGTAAGAATGCACACACATATATACACAATCAGAAGTATGCTGCGACAACATTTTCACATCTTGAGCATTTTTACCAAAAAAATATGACAAAAATTATCATGTTTCGAAAATGTATAGTTTACGCAATGTCAAGCTAGCACAATTTAAAAAACTAATCTGAAACAGTAATTTTATTTCAAATCGTAATTTACAAATATAAAACAGTAAATATTTTTACATTAATATCTCATAAGAAAAGTATCATTAACTCAAAATAAAATTTAAAAGTTTATATTAACAAAGCATTAAATTCGAACCTTTAACTAATGCACTGGTTACCTGGAACTAATGCTGTTTCTCAACATATCGCCCATCTCGATTAATGAAAATGTTGTATTAGGCGATGAAGCGGTAAATAGACCCGTTATCACAATAACCTCTTCACCACGCGCCGCGCCGCGGACAGATTAGCAGATATCTTTTTTCATTATTTATACATATTCCGCCCCCATATTGAAATTCACTATCGTGAATTTCTTATTGGCCCATTAAATAAGTTATCAGTCGCTCCTCCAATTTTTGGTGTCCAACGTTGAAAGTCAATTAGCTAACAATTAAGCTTGGCTAATTGTACATTTGTGTACCAATATATAAACTACATTATTATGAAACAAGATTATAAAAGAACAAATAAATAACAAAATATTATACACTAACTGAATGCGTAAGTGGCTCTTACCAATATATTACATATATGGGGACTCTCATCAAAGTAGTCTTCAAAATACAAAAAGTCCATTATAACATTTGAGGAGCGCTGAAAGAACCCTTGCCACCATCTTTTTTGAAATCAACATTCTATGGCAGTTTCTTCATAGATTTTTACACGTGTCTTCTGCATATAAAAGTAAAATAACATTTATATCTACAAAACAGTTTATTCCACCTTCCCTAAACAAATGTTTCAATCTATAAAATTCAACATTGTACAAAATAAATAAAAGGTTTAACGGAAAATATGAAATTATGTTAAATATTTGCTTAACAAATTAAAAATTTACATCTAAATAATTTTAAGAAATTATTTGTTATATTTTAATAGAAGATAAATGTGTATAACAAGTGAAAATTTTCTTTTTTATTACAACTAGCAGTTACCTGCGGGTTCGCATGCAATTACACAAGCTTTGCACGTGTATGACCATTTCGGGTTCGAGTGAATTTTATTTCCGACACCATTGTTGAGTTTGTCTTGTTGCTACGATCAAGAAAATCTGTCAAAAAGTGTATATTTATAGCCATTTTAGTTTTTTTTCAGTTTTATTATTTTTTGTTACATAGTTTATTTTTCATTGATTCCAGATCATGAGAATATATACATACACAGATCTGAGAAGTTTCTTCTGTCAAAAGACAACTAAGGTGGATTTTGTAACAGTCTTAAAATGTATAGTAAAAATGAAATAGTAACTTCTTCTATTTATCTAATATTTCATATTTGCTACAAATGTACCGTTCAAAATGTGATTATAAAAACTTTTAATATTTTTATCTGGATATTTTTGTACTATATGCCCAACAGCAGTTGCAGAGAAGGTTGAAATAAGAAGTTTGTTACTATCACGCTAACTCTACGCTCTCATAATATTGCAATATGCTATAAACAAATTGAAAATAGTGGTTTAAAGTAATTAAACGTGTGGTTGTGCTTTCACAAAACAATGTTTACACAGAACAGTTTATTACATTTATCACGCTCTTTCAATTAATATTTCATAACATTAGATACCAAGATGGGATTTTTCATGGGGCGTAGCTTGGAGAGATTTTCGATACAATAATAATATAACTATATTCAAACCAGATACCCTAAGGATGTCCATGTAAAATATCAGTAGCCTACAATTAGTGAAATAGTTTACGCGTTAAAGCAAAACAACCAAACAAAAACACTTTCGCACTTATAATATTTTTAGGTTAACCAAAATAAAAACATGGTAATTTATTTATTAAAATCTGATGAATTTTAAATCAAATACAGTTACTTAAATAAAATATTACTAATAAAAAATAATTGTAAACGAATATTTTGAATTACTGTAGACTAGTATTATCTACACACACGCACAATTAATATCATTAATATTATTATTTTTATAAATAATAATAATAATCAAATCTGGTTGTGTTAATATTGCTCATATGCAATATGTCAGTCTTTCTTGTACTATATACAGTATATGATTCTTACATATTTGTTGCTTTATATAAGTTCTCATGCCATTGGACCCAATTTCGAGACCGGTAAAAATCATTTATTGTACCCTAATTAAAATTAAATCTAAGAAAATTCTTAAAAATACAATTCGGCATTTTATACAATTCATGAGACATATAGTACAGGGCGCAGGGTTCAAACGTATCCAGATATGCGCAACTTGGTTTGAATGGTTTTAAAACTACCAGACTGATAAATGTATCTGAGGGATATAAATTTGTTACCATACAACACCCCATGTTGTTTTGAAAAATCATTGAATGTTGGAAAACAAGAAATTCTCAACAATTATGAAAGTTTTAGGGCAAATTAAAAATAAAAATCTTATAATTATTTACCATACTTATTAAAAAAATAAAACATGTACATATTGTCGGCTATTTACCCTAAAAATGTGTCAGTGCTATTTCCTTTTCTGAATTTCGCCCTGCGGCCAATGGACGTTGGGTGTGGGCCTTCCGTCATGCTGAGAGACTCCACATTAGAAGAAGTTTACTCCTCCAAATTCCTTGGTATATACCTTGATCGAGGTTTGACATGGAATGTTCACATTGATTCAGTTTGTTCAAAATTAGCATCTGGCGTTTATGTTTTAAGATCTTTAGCCAAATACTGCCCAAGTCAGGTGCTGATGGCGGCGTATTACGGCCTGATTTACCCATATCTTTCCTACGAAGTGATTTTGTGGGGAGCTTGTTCAAACAATCAAATTTTGAGAGTTTTCAGGCTTCAAAAGAAAGCGATCAGAACAATCGCCAACATGAACTTCAGAGAGTTGTGCAGATCAGCTTTCAAAATATTGCAGCTGTTGACTCTGCCATGTCTCTATATCTTGGAGGCAGTTTTATTCTGTAAGTCAAATTGTGCCCTGACTAGGGGCAGTGACGTGCATGAATTGAAACGAGAGGCAGAGACAACTACCGTACTGGGCGACACAAAACGGTGGTTTATGAACACCTGCCCTCGCAGGCAGGTGTCCGTTTCATCAACAGTTTGCCTGATTCCATCAAAAACGTACAAACGCCCAAGGCGTTAAAAACTCGTCTGAAGCGCTTTTTAGCATCTAAAGCATTCTATAGCGTCGACGAGTTTTTTTTAATTATAGTTGGGAGATCTCCAATCTAGAAGACTGACACTGGCGTTGGCGGTGGAGAGAATTGGCGAGTAAGTGGTATGGATGAATGTAACGACTGTATGTCTGAATGTGGTATTGTGGACGAATGTAAAAATTATAGATTTATTCGGTATGACTTTTGCCACATAATTGTATTATTATCAACGGCAATAAAAGACTTGACTTTGACTTTTTGATTTCAATCGTATCAAATCTCAAATCTACACTCAAAAACATAGAGTTGGAAATTTCAATTTTACCTAGAGAAGAAAGTTTGTTAAAACTAAATGCAACTTTGCTGTTAACATGTTTTATTGGTCAAAATTACAAAAAAATCAAAACGACGACCATTGTGCCCAATGCAAATTCTACACAGTCAAAAAAGCGTCTATGACGTTCTATGCGTTTAACTAATTCCAGGACTTTCTTCCACTTCTTCAAGCAGAAAATCGACAAAAACAGGTCATGCGTTTCTAAAGGATAACCAGCTCCTTCTCCAAGCACCCGTCCTTCTGTAAGCATTTCGGTAAGCATTATGAACTCTTAAAATCATACGGTGATCTGTGAATGTATCAGGTTAAGGACTTCTGTAACGGATAACATGCTGCCTGTACATTCTGGCGCCTTCAGAAGCATTATCTCTTGCATACCCGTAAAAGTAGTGCATTCCTGCATAATCTCTAGGTAAAAATGACATACAGTATAGTTACTTTCTCACAAATTATCATCCACTTAAAAGCCTCAAAACTGGCTAAAACTATCTTATTGAGGCACAAACACCTATTTCTATACGGTTTATTTTTCAGAATCTACAAATAAATTAACATTCACCACAATAATGAACAAATAAAAAAATGGTTGTAGTATGATGAAAAAAGATAAATAACTGAGTAAGAGACGTAATAAAAATATGATGCTTTTCTTCCTTACATTTTCCAGATTACTTTTATCTTTCTTACAAAACCAGTTTCTCACTGATGGGTTTTCTTACTGAGAACCAGTTTGATAATATTGTAGATAGTCCGCTTATCAGATAAAACCCACTGCTAAAACTAAAGAGTTCTATCGTTGTATGAGTATTTCTATTCCAACTGTTTGTAGTTATTGATAGCATCGTAGTGTATAGTTTATAGTATTGTTTAAACGAAAACTGTATTTGTATAGTTTAATTAATTTACTCATTCAATTTACTGTGTTGTTACACAGAACTAATAATTGTACTTGACTAATTAAACATATGAATAAAAATGATAGGAGTTATGGTTGATTACATTTTAACTTGTTTTCTACCCTTCCAATAAAACTGAAATTGCCGGCTCTATGGGTTTTAAGTGGAATTTGAGGTATGTTGTGAATAAGATAGCACTGGCTTATTTTTAGAGTCAGTAGCTAACAAAATGTACATGTTTTTTTTATTATGTCTGTGAAAAGTTATACAATTTTTATTTTTCATTTGCCTTCAAATTCGTTGAGGATTTCACATTTTATAACATTCAATGATTTTTTAAAACAACATGGATACTTGTATGGGTAACAAATTTATATCCTTCAGATACATTTACCAGTGAAGTGTTCTTGAAAAAAAAACAAGACATTATCTTAATTATTTACGTAGCTACAGCCTAGAACGTTATAACAGTCAAGAGTTTAGTAAAAAAAAACATAAACAAATTAATAACTCAAAAACTACAAAAATCGGATAACATGTTTTAATTTATTTTAGTACCTTTAGGGGTGCCCTATCTCTGGGCTTTTGCTTGACACTAATTTTTGGGACACCCTTTATATAAATGGAATAAAATCAAAAGGGATATGAATAATTAGGATGTTTATATGATCATAGGTTAATTTTGTCATGTTTTCCCTTTATTAGAACGATAACATGCTATGAATATATTATTTCAGTATAGTTGGTGGTTATGTGAATACTGAAATTAGAATACCGGCGAATGCCATTTAAATTATACCACATATGTAACCGTTGAACTTGATTCAATAGACCACAGAACAGGAGATTTAGTAACGAAATTAGGCCATATGGACAGTCTAGAATTGATCTTTCCGAACCAAAGTTCTTACAGAGAAAGTACGGTACCACTATACTACACAAGTTGAAAACATTGGTTTGTTGCTAAGAAACCAAGATATCTTGAACACAACTTCTAAACCAAAATTCTCTCCGAATTATTTATAGCTTTGTAGTCGTATCTATTGTGGGAAATGTGGTGTTACTTTTGATCAAACTGAAAAAGTTGAAGTAAAGGTAAACTGAAAAAGTCAACTGGAAAAGTTTATCAGTCAATTTGTTTAAAGGATTTAGATTTCTAAGACAGTTACATCAATACAAATCAAACGGGATGATTCCCAACAAATTAAAAAAAATATATGACGACAGTTTTTAACGAAAGATTTTATGGAAATGGAAAATGTGTCTTTTTTCATGACCAATTCTGAACAACCAAATTTTAAAATGTTGGTTTTTAACTAAAAACAATATTTTATGAGTAAAAATTCAAAAGTATTTAAATAAATTAGAAATACAAAAATATTATTGCATCTACAAGTAAAACCTAAATGTCTCGTTACAATCGGACAACCGCATTTGTGCAGTCTACATCGGTGACAACAAACTGACATGTGTGAGCGCAGACAAAACTTTTACGAAATCCATCTTCCACTCGGGATTTTCCAAAATGTATATATTCACCAAAATCTTAAAGTCGATTTTCTCCTCATGTTATGGAGAAACGTCAGTCAGTGGAAGAAATCAAAGGTAAACGTAAGGACTTAACAATTTTGCTTCAGATTGATTAATTGGCTTTGTATTCAAAATAGTTGTTTCTAATAGGCTAATCAATTTTTTTTGCATATTAAAAACATTAAATTTTATTGGGGTAATTCTTAATTAATTACAAGAGTGCAAACGTAAACTTACGTATTTTGGGTATCCAAACCAGCGGCTTTGCGAACAGATTGTGGAAAACGTCTTCGAGAACCACACAAAATGAACAAAAACTGTGCGCGTGTCTTTAAAGATGATGGGAGCGAGACAAAGAAGCGCCCGGTACGCGAGTGGAGGACAACGACGCTTGACTGCCGAGGGCGTCGATGGGGGCTGGCGCCGCGACGCGTGTCTGCTGCCGATACGACGTTCGGTCACGCTAAAATATTTCTTCGCTGCACACTGACACGTTACACCTGCCGTGAGAACGGTTTATGGGCATATCGATCTTCTTTTGTTTCATTGTTTGTTTTTACCAATGCCGAGTAGCTATAGGCCTACCACTCGTAATGCGTGAATCTGTACATTGTCAAAGAGGAAGGACAGTGGAGATTTAAAGGAGCAGATGTCCTAGACACATCTTTAGAGGCCATAGTATTATTACATTTCAGATCAATGGTTCAACATAACAAACATTCAATATTCCTTAAAAAATATTACAAGGTAAAGGTTAGCTGCAACCACGTGTCGCGTAAAACAATTCTCTGAAGTTGCATACAATTCCAAGTTTATAATGTCGATCTTGGCAGAAAAGAAATTTTACGTTCTCAGGCATGTGAAAGAGAAATTGTAACAGCCATCTGAGTGTCAGGTTTCAATGCGTTAAGCAAAATCCCAGAAATTGTAACAGCCATCTGAGTGTCAGGTTTCAATGCGTTAAGCAAAATCCCAGAAATTGTAACAGCCATCTGAGTGTCAGGTTTCAATGCGTTAAGCAAAATCCCAGAAATTGTAACAGCCATCTGAGTGTCAGGTTTCAATGCGTTAAGCAAAATCCCAGAAATTGTAACAGCCATCTGAGTGTCAGGTTTCAATGCGTTAAGCAAAATCCCAGAAATTGTAACAGCCATCTGAGTGTCAGGTTTCAATGCGTTAAGCAAAATCCCAGAAATTGTAACAGCCATCTGAGTGTCAGGTTTCAATGCGTTAAGCAAAATCCCAGAAATTGTAACAGCCATCTGAGTGTCAGGTTTCAATGCGTTAAGCAAAAATCCCAGAAATTGTAACAGCCATCTGAGTGACAGGTTTCAATGCGTTAAGCAAAATCCCATAGATGGATACACACCATCATTGATCCCATTTTAGTTTAATGTAGAAATTAATTTTCATTCAAAATGTAAAGTCTTCAGATACATCTTTCTCGTGATATCTTGGCACACGATACATTCAGAGCTTTGTTCATTAAGTTGTGCTTCTAGAATGGAGACGTGTGTTAGGGGAGTTAGGATATATGACATACATGTATCATATGTGGCTGTATGTCACATGTTAAAGTGTCATTTGATTGTATTCAGTTTGTTTACAAATTTATTTTGCAATTTTCTCGTTCCCATTACAGTTATCCATAAGACAAATGCAAAAAGTTTTCCTCCGTAGACTAATGGTTATAGTCTCGGCTCTCTAACGGAGAGATCACGGGTTCAAATCCCGGGGAGGGCCAATCATGTATAGACACGAAACAGTGTACTTTGAAAAAAATAATAATAAACCAGTGAACATCGCAGCCTACATAGCAGAAGCTGAGGCTTAAAAGAGATTAAAAAAATAAAAAAAATAAATAAATGCAAAAAGATCACTAAGGCTCACCAAAATTCCATGAAGTTGTACGTACCACCTTCGAATTCAGTGTTACACGTGTAGAAATTAAGCTTTAATTAAATTTCAAGTCACAAAAAACTGCACAAAAATGTTGCTCTCTTAGTCGTTATTATATGTGTGGGCAGACATATAGGCAGGCTTGAAATTGTTGCAGATCCTTAAGTGATAAATTGTTATTCAGTATTGGCAATTTCTACTATTAGCAATAAAATTTAGTTATTTTTTTCCATAGCAATCCCTTTCTAAGTTTCTCTTAGGCGCCATCGTCTTAGATGAGAAGACAACCGAATAATTTAATAAAAACCCTCGTTCCTGCAACATGGATGTCCTGGAGAGGTTAAGAATGGCATTTATTGGTCGATAAACTCGTCACTAATGTGCAGGTGGTTTACATATATTATAGTTGGTTGAACGGTAATTGGTCCTTTTAAATTAAAAAATTACATTAATTTAATTACAAATTAAAAAATTACATAATTGGTCCTTAAAATTTATAGTTATATATTGGTTATTAGATAGATAGTCTTTACTATCAATTTCTGTCTATCTGTCTACTATCCGCACGATGTAGCCTGTTAAAAACAAAGTGACCCATAGATTTGAAATTGTTATGGAACTTCATTTATATATACTGGCACAACTAAATTCGTTAATATGTGAATGTCAATCCATAGGATTTGGCTGAGCGTTAGCGAAATTTAGCTTGATTATGTCTGCGTTTAGACATATAAGGCAAATTATTCAAAAACAATAACTTGTAGTTTTGGTGTGGGTAAAAAGATTAAAAAAGGTAACCGTTATAGGCACAAACCGGTAGACTATCTAGTCGAAGTTAAAATGTGAAGGCGTCGTATCGGGCGCATAATTAAAATAACTTGCTAAATTAAATATATAATAAAAATAAAACATTTTAAATAGTGATTAAAAATATTAAACAACCAAGATATTGAATTTTTAAAGCTCCTTATCTGATCTCTAAACGCAGAAATAAACAATCTAAATTTTAATTTTTAATGTAACTCCTGTTATTGTAGCTCTACTACCTAGTTTTTGGTTAACATTCAAATTCGGGTATCAATACTTTGTGATCCGAGAGTAGTCAGTTACCTGTATCTATAATCTTAGTGAGTCTCTCGATATAAATTGTGCTATGTCCAAAGACTGAAATGTTTAAAAATTTTAAATCTTAAAACCATGTGTTTTATTGTTTATCTTACTGATAAACATTGTATATGTTTTGTGAGTTTCAATGTACAAGTGATTGGTTATGTCTTCTATTTACTATTTACTAATTCATTAGCTCTGAAATAAAAAAGTTGTGTAGGCTATATTCTACCATTATTAGTTGTTCTACAATTTTTAGTAGGCGTCTAGGTTACTGATTTATAGTTCTGTGCCAAATTGCATGCTTACTGATTGTCTGGGCCTAGTGCAACCTGCTATTGTACTGTATACTGACCGATGACGGTAAAGTAGATCCGCTAAATGTCTTGACCTCAACTGTGTGTGTAGGAATATGGTTGGGGGAGTTACGAGAGAGTTTGTCCTGTGGGGCTACACACTCCTGGTTACAGGATCACCTTGTTTGTGCGTAGGCTAGGTTTAGATTACGGCCGTGAAAAATTCGTCATAAGTCCTGCACACTTATTACAGTCTGATCGTCTAGGAACCAAAGCATCTTACTACGGAGTAGAGAATCTGAGGGGACTGTGCGCTTGGAGGATCTTCAAGGACTGGTCGGTCAGATGCGATACCGGGGCGGTTGGCCTACTCTTACCCCTCCTACTTCCTTTTAAGTTGTGGCAGTTTATGGTTATAGTTCGTTGACGGTGTTTGTATGAGCCAATACTTAAAATTTAAAAATCACATCTACCTATTTATTGCTGCGACCACGTGCGATCTAATATTCTTGTGAAGATTTCCTTTCACAGGTGAAAAATTTCTCACAAGTTCTTAGTTCCTTTGTTTTATAGTTACAGATTTTTGTAATCTGTTTATGTTCATTTTAAACTTTTTATTGTATCCCTTATGATTGTTGCATGAACAGGTTTTTATTAAGGTTTCCAAATTTAGAAGGATCATTATTTTTCTGTGATGTCAAGAAATTAAGAATTGTTAATTACAAATTAGTAATTTTATTCAAACAATTGTGCACTTAAATCATCACATATTTTTGATTAGTCTCCATACTAGTGTTGATGTTGTGTATGTGGTGTAGTTAGGGGGGAGGGTTGTGTTGGGGGTGCCCTACCCCCCTTGTCTACGCCGCTCCGACCAACGCGACGTAGTGTAGCGGTCATCCTCTTGTGAATTTAGCACCGCTCCCAGGGTTTCTAAATGAAGATAAAGCACCACATAGTAGAATTCTACTCAACTGTCGATTGTTCCACTGTTTCGAACCAGACCTTCAGGGTTGAAGAACTTGCGAAGGTCCTCCTCCTTCCTGGCGAAGACTTTCAGGCGCTTTTCTGGAGTCGAGGTAAAGGACCTCTGTTGGAGTTGGTCCGAAGAAGGCGAAGTGTCTGGTGGCTTCTTAACCTCGAAGCTCTCCTTTTGGGTTATTGACCTCTTTCGGATATAAGAGGTGGTTCCTGGCTGACTTCTTTAAGCCTTCCTTTCGCGGCTACTACTGGTGCTTTCGAGAAGACTTTCTACGATGCCTCGAGTTTGTGAACTTCTCTTGCAACAAAGGAACTTCCTGAGCTAAAGACTTCTTACTTCTTTCCTGGTTGTAGAGCTAAGGGAAGACGATCGCCTCAAGGTTGCCCTTCTGAACTTCTTTGTTGCTCTCCTTTTTGGGTTATTGACCTCTTTCTGATAAGAGACTCTAACAGGTGGTTCCTGGCTGACTTCTGAAAGCCTTCCTTTCGCGGCTACTACTGGTGCTTACGAAAAGACTCTACGACGCCTCGAGTTCGTGAACTTCTTTTGCAACAAAGGAACTTCCTGAGCTGGACTTCTTACTCCTTTTTTCTGGTTGTAGAACTAAGGGAAGACGATCGCCTCAAGGTTGTCTTCCTGAACTTCTTTGTTGCCCTTCTTTGAAAGTTACTTTAAGTTGACGAGTTGTTTGTAGAATACAAAAGTAACTTCGAATGCCTTAAAAAACGTCCAACTAGCTCAAGCCTTTTTCAATAAAGACACTTGGTTTCCGCGGAAAAAATTAACAACAATGATGATTTTCAATTACATGTAAATTCCCATGGCAGCAAATTTATTTCTAACGTGACTGTCTTTCAATAGAAAAGAGGCCTATTAGTTAAGAGTTTCAATCCATTAATCGTAATGCTTGTACGCCGAAAGTGAACCCGTAAAACTCAATTTTTTTATCCTTTATATCAGATAAAATATAAATTGCAACTGATAACAGTGTTTTTGGAAGATCTTAAACTTAAACCAAGATCATTACTGTATGAAAAATTACATTTTCACAATCAAATTTGAAATAATGAATTTGGAATTGTCCTCTCCCATCATTATCAGTTTTGGTTTGATAACAACAGAAGTAATTTATTTTTACTGAATAATATTTTTAGTTTCTAGTCTTGTAAATATCAGTTTATCAACATAATTTTAAAGTTTCGTCCTTTCTATAGCTGATCTCTATAAATACCTTTTCAAAATCTCTAAAAAAATCTTATTGACTACTAAAACAATTACGTGAGCATTAAAAAATGTACTGTTTCAAAATCCTGTGTGCTTCTATAATGTTCTAACCCGGATAACTTTGGGATTGGGAATGAACTCTGCGTTTAAACATAATTTTCAAACACGACACAGGAAGATTTACTGCAGTGTCTAAGAAAAATACCTATTCAAACTAGATATCTTTTCTGGCTTCAAAATTATGCCTCATTAAATTTGTTTAGTGCTCAAAATTAATCCGCTTACAAAACTATAACTGTTTAGAATATATCATAATAAAACTGAGATCACGGGTATCTTAATCTTTAATCCTTTTATATAATGTGCTATCAACTTCCTCTCCAATTTTCATACATAACAAGTGAAAGTTCACATGTAAATTAACAAAAACTATCTTATCTGTTAGGATATTTGGTGGTGTGATCATTATGAAGTGATACCCTTAAAAAAATAAAAATATACGTACAAAAAATAACTATTATGGAGGCATGATAAAAGAACAATGAGCAGGTTAAAGAGTGGCAGATTTGACGGGAGGGCGCCGAAAGAAGTTCTTGCATGGCCTGATTTTCTATTTCAGGCTGCCTCTGTTCTATGGTTTTTGGTAGTGCTTTCTGAGATTTCAATACTTTATACTTAAAATCTTAAGGTTAGTGGGATGTAACACCCATCAGGCAAAATAATTTCTACTTTCTTATTTATTAAGAAAAACAGAAATATAGGTATAACACTGCACTAATATTCTTCTTCATTACTCAGTAGCTTCACCAGAGCCCCGTTAGCCGTTTCTTTGAGCCGTTGCCCGTCCCTCACGACGAGGACGAGGGGTTGGACTTAGAGGGACTTTTTTTGGAAGAGTGGAAAGTTTTTCAATATAAATACGGTGAAGAAGATTGTGTGGAGTTGGAACATTGGGAAAGAATCAAAAGTATTGATGTATAAATCTTATTTCCAACCAATTTTATTATATGGAGCAAGAGACTTGGACGTGGACTAAAAATTGATTTAAGCAGATTGCAAGCTGCAGAAATGAGATTTTTAAGAGGGATAGAGAAGACTCTTTTCAAGAAGAGATAGAAATAAGGAACGAAATAACCAGAGAAAGATTGAAGGTATTTCACTGCAAGAGACAATGGAAGGAAGAAGAATACAGTGGATGGGGCCATGTGAAGAGGATGGAGATAATAGAATGCCAAGAATAGCACTGGAGAAGGAGGAAGGAGGAAGAAGACCAAGATGAAGACCGAGAGGAAGATGGGAGACCAATTTGGAAAGACATAGGAGAGAAGGGGACTACAGAAAATACAGGTGGAGGAAGAGGAGACCTGGAATGATAGACCAAAAGTGGATGAGGCTGTGTACGACGACCCGTGATAACGGAAACGTCTGATGATGATGATGATGTCAGAAATCTCTTAATATGTGAATCAGTCAAGAAGTCTATAAAATTACAATAATATGAAAAACATTATTGGTCCATTCACTCTGTTCTGCAACCAAAACAAAAACAGTGTATTGCTACTCTACAATCATAAAATACATTCAAAATTATGAAGATGAATTGTAAAATATTTGTTCTCTTCCAATTTATTTTCAGGGAAATGACTGTCCTTTTTCAAAAAATTTTGGCTCTGTGTATATTTAATGAGTTTCAATTAGGAATAATTTGTTGAACATCTCTATAAGGAATAAGCCAAAATAAGACTTCACCCTTTCGAGAAAGAGACTTCATCCCAACCATTCTTAGGAGAGTACAATTTCAAATAATCAATTGTGATGGAAAAATTCCTCATGTATTATTCTTTGATATGTGAATTGATCAACAAAAGAATGTTTGGTGCTGTCACAAATAAAATAATTTGTATAATAAACCTTTTAACACTTTTTTTGTAAACTTTTATTTGAGCATAAGTAAAACTAAAAGGTCACCACCCGCAAGTGCTAAACTTCTTCGAGAGGGTGAGACATTTGAAGAATTCTATGTTAATAACATTGAAGAGTTCTTAAATAAAACTAAGATATCCACACCCTCTTCCGTACAAATTACTGGGATTCGTGTGGAAGAAACGCAGGATCAGGAAATTAGGGACAACGAACACATAACCAAGTAAGACAGAATCAAGAATTAACACAATGCTCAAAACGGAAAACGGAAGGTCCTGAATCGTTACAATCTTTGAAAATAACTGAAACTTCGAGCAGCAACGGGCAGCCTGAACATTGATGAAACTTCCCACAATTTTTTTAGAAGAGGGGCACAAGAAGAAAAACAAAATGAAGAAGTTATCGGGGTACAAAAGACATTTCATGAATTCAATCAGAATACATCGGAGAATCTAACTATCTTCCATCAAAATACTGACCGCATTAACAATAAAATCGACAGACTGAACCACCTACTACATCTAGTCAGACCGAACTTTTTGATAGTCACGGAACATGGTCAGAATGAGAGCACAATAGTTAATACAAGGCTCACTAACTTCAGCTTGGTTTCTGCATTTACAGTAGTAGAAATAATACAACTAAAGGTGGGGTTGCAATCTACAAGCAGAATAGCCTAAGCAATGAAGTAGTATCACTAAACATTGAGAATCAAGTATTCCTTTAATTTGTGAAGTGTCTGCCGTTTCTGTCAACATAAACAACAAGTCAAATCTGTACATTTCAGGAGTCTACCGCCCCCCAAAACGAGATAAAGAATCTTTTGCAACGGCTTTACAGACACTGTCAGCTATACTGGATCCGTGGACTTCATCCAATAATCAGCATACTATTGTCATTGTCGGAGATTTTAACGTAGATTCTCTCATATCATCCAATGAGAGTTTACAACTCAGTGAATTTTTAGCGACCTACAATATTCAAAGGTTAGACCTTCCACCCACTCGTATCACAAGTGACACTTTTTCGTCTATTGATATGTTCTGCGTTACTTCTGAGTGCAAGGATGGGTGTGGAGTTTCAAGTTTGTCACACAGGCATTTCGGATCATACAGGTCAGTTATTTAGCTTATCGCCACAATTAAGAAAAAATGTGTCCATAACAACAGCCCGAAGACATGTTAATAACAACAGCCTGAGAAATCTAAGGACAATCCTCGCTGAACAGACCTGGGAGGAGATCTTGGAATGTGAAAATGTTGAGGAAGCCTCACAATAAATTCATCATGATCGTGACACTTGCCTTAAACTCCGCTTGCCCTCTCAAGAAATCCCGATCAAAATCTCATAACCCTATCAAGCAAATCTACAATGAAGAAGCCACTTACCTGCGAGCACAATTTCTCGAAGCCAATGATAGCTATATCATCAGTGGAAGTTTAGAAGATAAGCAAAAGGCTAATGACCTGAAGAAGTCTTATGACTTAAAACTGAGAGCGCTGAGGAAAAGTGCAAGTGCCACTTACATTTCAGAGTCTAACAACAAGTGCAGAGCTGTCTGGAATGTAATCAATAGCGAAAGACAACAAAAGAGAGAACCCTCGACGATTATGTATTTGAACATTGGCAGAAAAAAAAAACCAGTGACCCAGTAAAAATATCTAATGAGTTTAACTCCTATTTTACCTCAGTAGCAGAACTCACACTGGAGAAAATACAGGCTGCAAAAACCAACCACGTCCAGTCGTGCGACTGGCAGGTCCACCTTCCATTGTCTGCTTTTGATCCAACCTCGGAAACGGAACTCCGAAAAGCCATCGTCAGCATGAAAACCAAGACGTCTTCTGGCCTGGATGGGATATCTTCTTTGATGATTAGACACTGCCATAACGAGCTGACAAGACCTTTGCTTCACATCATCAATTTAAGCTTAAGTCAAGGCCTAGTACCACAGAAAATGAAGACAGCCAAAGTTATTCCTCTTCATAAGTCAGGAAGCACATATGAACTGGGAAACTATAAACCCATTTCATTGGTGTCTACATTTTCAAAGTTAATGGAAAAGGTGGTCTTGTACAGGATAAA
Source organism: Homalodisca vitripennis (assembly GCF_021130785.1). Classification (NCBI taxonomy): domain Eukaryota; kingdom Metazoa; phylum Arthropoda; class Insecta; order Hemiptera; family Cicadellidae; genus Homalodisca; species Homalodisca vitripennis. The sequence continues at coordinate 142,019,421 of NC_060212.1, forward strand.
CGATCACCTGGATAGAAATGGCATTACCATCGAGGAACAACATGGTTTTACTGGGAAAAAATCTACCTCCACAGCGATCGTCTCTGTCTTTGAGTATCTGCTAGACAGACTTGAAGAAGGGAAAACAGTCATGGGCATATTCCTGGATCTGAGCAGGGCCTTCGATTGCCTCAGTCACGGCCTAATACTAACAAAACTCAGTACTCTTGGTTTTGAAGGTATTGCTCTCTCTTGGTTTGACAGTTATTTGAGTGGACGAGATCAAATGGTCGACATCACGCAGACCGTCAATGGGAAATCTGTTACCACTAGATCTGACAAACTGCCAATGAATAGAGGTGTCCCTCAGGGATCGGTTTTGGGCCCGGTGCTGTTTGTTCTCTTCACAGCTGATTTCCCTGCGTACATAGGGCCTTCCTGCAACACGATAATGTATGCAGACGACACGGTCCTTATAACAGCCAGTAGAGACACAGAAGAGCTGGAGGTCCAATCCTACATTGCTCTAAACTTGGCTGTGGAGTACTGTTGCATGAACGACCTGGTCTTCAACGAATCTAAGACCAAACGACTCAATTTTGGAGCAAGGAGAGAGGAGGTGTCAGAATTTCCCAATATTGAGTGCGTTGAGGCCGCTAAACATTTGGGGGTGGTTATTGATACCACATTGTCCTGGGTGGAAAATCTGGATGCCCTGTGCAAGAAACTAAGCAGTGCCATATATGCTATCAGGAGAGTGATGCACATCAGCACCTCTGATGCTGTCAGAACCACTTACAGTTCCATTTTTGAGAGCCACCTGCGCTATGGAATTGTGCTTTGGGGAGCTGCCACACATACCAACCTGATGCGTGTTATCACAATTCAGAAGAAGGCAGTTAGAATAATGGCCGGTATTGGATGGAGAGAGAGCTGCAGAGAACCCTTCAGGGATCTGAAAATCTTGACAGTAGTCAACATCTACCTGCGGGAGGTTATTTCCCTGGCTGTCTCCGCGAAGCTGCAGCGGAATGTGGACACCCACTCCTACAATACGAGGAACGCTCAGGACTTCAATCTTCCCGTTCACCATACCACCAGATTCCAGCGGAAGCCCACCTATGCCGGAGCCAAACTCTTCAACTTACTGCCAGAAGAAGTCAAGAGGACCAGCCCTGAATTGTTTAAAAGGAAACTGTGTGAGTGGCTGCTGCTCCGCCCTTTCTACAGCATTGAAGAATTTATGGACTGGCCAAATTTCCGATTGTGACTTGATATTTTGTTACAGTTTTTCTTTTTTCTTTTAACTTGCTCTTTTGTTTTGACGCCATGTTCAATCTTGATGATTGTATAATAAAGATTATCTCTCTCTCTCTTACAGTTGGCACAGATTAAAGTTAAAACTGTAATTATACTATATCCCTCCCAAAATTATTTCCTTCAAAATCATGTGTATTAATTTATTCTTAATGTTGAGTATTACATTTCTATTACAAACAACATTTAAGTAATATTTAAACTGAAAACTGTACTTGAACACAATCAAGCTTGAACTGGTTATATCTTGCAATCATGAATTAATAATTAATATTATAATCTTCCAATTTTAGTAAATTCAAATGTATTAAAATAATACAGTATTACCTTTAAAAAAAGAAAACCGAATTAGTTGACAATAATTTCTCTTACAAAAATCGTAATTTGTAGATCAAATTATATTTTACGCAAAATCCCGTGCAGGACGGTGTTTTGGACTCAAAAAACGTTTTAAGCACAACTAAATGATACGACAAAGACTGAAAATGCCACAGGATTCGCGAGACAGAGCCTTAAGTACCATCCCTTCATTAACCTAATTATCTCATAACGGAAGCCTCTGATTAGTCTCCGACCACCCATTTATGAGGCTGAAGAAGTTAACTGTTACTTTTGTGTAATCAGTTATCGTAGTCAACTTCCAGATAAACAGCTGTCTTTCTGTACCATTACCTACCTTCGTGGATCCTTTCTTGAGAAATTACATTTTTAATTTACCTATGCATACAATTCTACTTATAATCTAAAGTATTTTTGTATAAACTTTCTCTTAATATTATATTTACTAAATTTATAAAATAAAATGTAGCAGATGCTTCAATAATAACCTAATGATGTTTCCTATAGTTATTGAGTTTATTGTGCCTGAAATGAATTCTAATCCTTCTAGTACCCTATCGTCGGTCAATATTACATAAGTATTTTCATGTAGTATCTACAGGAACACTGTTGGAAATCCTGTTATTATAATAAGGTTATAAAATATTACCTAATTTTAATCACAATTAAATATATCTTTTCTTTGCACTTTTATTCTGTCTTCCTACTCCAGGACAAGTCTATGGCTACCAAAAGGATTTTCATACAGAACTCTAAAGGCCAGTTTCCACACACCAATTTATTTGTACAATTTTATTTGCTCAAACAAAATTGTACAAATATCATAACATGTGGATAAAAGATTGCTGCAAATGATTGCATTGGAGTGAGGTAGGACGGTTGATGATGATTCTGAATTGGAACTGGAATAGTAGCATGTGCCCTTGGTGTAGGGTTGAAAACGGATTTCCTGTCATACCAACCAAAAACGGCGTCCATCAGGTAATACTAGTGGACGGTGAAGTGAGAATGTGGTAAGGCCTTCTAGCACTGCACTTCGGCGGAGAGGCAACCTCTTCTATCCTGGCGGTGGCCCTGGTAGACCATACATCTGCTGTAGCACTTAGCTCCGATACCTTTCAGTAAACCCACCAGAGGTGCAGTTTTTTGGAACTATGGGACCTAAGATTTTCAGGTACTGCGCTGCCTGAAATACTGCGGTCTGCAGTTCTCAAAATTTCAACTTAATCTCATTGAAAACAAGGCCAGAACTCCAGTGTTGGCAGGAATCATGATAGAAGCAGTAAACATGTTATGCGTATCTAAAATGACCATATGGAGGTGGTTACCTCTCCCGAGGAATCTGGGATTTTCTCTATGTTCCAGTCAAGCTGGAGTCCAGAGGGAACTCTCCAGGAATATGTTTAAATGCTAATAATATTTAAAATTGCAAGTTTGACAGTCTTCTGAGAGCATATTATTCTTATGTTATGCTCTATAAGCAAAGCTGTAACTTAAGGGAAAATTTTATCTTTTAAGACCAACTGATAACATAAATATTAGGAAAAATAAACAATGCTATTTTAAAGAAATTTACAGAGGTTCTGAAAAATGGCAAGAAATACAAGACACTTCACCTTGAATTTATAGTCATAAAATAAGCTTTCAGAATAAATGTATTTTACTTAAAAATACAGCCATGTGTTTGTATTACTTAAATAAAATGTGTTGTACATTTAAATATTTCTGGCACCATCGACAAAAATGTTCAGATATAAACCCATATATATTTTTACATAGGATATATTTACCGTACAACCAAACAAATTTTGACATATGGAATTGGTAATTGTGTTTTTTTTACCGCTGAGTAGTTAATGTCAATGCATAGACACGGCAGACCCAAGGCGATGAACAGACATTTAAAAATACAAGCTTAAAGATAAATATTATTTTACAAAGTAAGATATTTCGTTTCTTTGGGTGATCTGGAGTTTTACACTGATGGCTCACGCCTAGACTCCAGAGCAGGGTTTGGAGTATATGAACCTGGAGCCAATGCCCTTAGGGAAATATATTACGGTTTTCCAAGCAGAAGTCATGGCAATTGAAACATACATTAGAAGGCTCACACAAAGGAAGCCTTAAAGGTGCAAGAATATTTAATACTTTCAGGCAGAATTAAAAGCATTTGATGCCTGCTCCTTCTGCTCAAAGGTAGCATGGAAATGTAAGAATGCACTAATTGAACTGGGAATGATGAATAAAGTTGTCCTTGGCTGGGTGCCGAGGCTTCAAGACATTCCTGTGAATGAAACAGCAAATGCTCTTGCCAAGATTGGCTCTGAAATCCTTTTGGTAGGACCACAGCTGTGGAGTAGTCTCCTACAGTAAAGCTTTAGTAAATGGTTGAGTAAAGATGATTAGATCTGAGACTTGGAGAAAGGCCTCAGGACTCAGCCAATCAAAACCGTATATCTCTCCACATGCAAAAGGATAGTCGACTCCTAGATATAAGCAAGGACGGTATATGATTAGTACTTGGGATGTTATCAGAACATGGTCCTCTTACAAAAGTTCTGATGAAGGTGACTCTATACCAGGCTCATGAATGCAGACTTTGGGGAGGCATAAGAATCAGCTGAACACATATCACTAAACTTTCCTGTATTTTGCAAAACCAGGAAAAAATTCCTAGGAGTCCAAAGGGCATCAGAGAACAAGAGCCATCAAATATCAAGGGATTCTGTCTTAGTTTTTTTTTAGTCTGAGCATTAAATAAGGGAGGCACAAAGGTTTTTTTATGACTAAGTCATGAGACTACTTAAGGCTCTTTTCCCCATTTTACAAAAAAAGATTAGGGAAAATTAAGATTTAAAATCATAGATATTTTACAGAATTGTTTGCATATATCACACTCCATACTCCAGTGTATGCAATTGAAACATAAAAATTTGGATATCATAAACTTTGCACCCAAAGGGTACCCACACTCTTGGCTGATGAATTTAAACAAAGAAAATGGATCTGCTTTACAGTTTCTTATACAGGAACATGAAGAAGCCAAGACTCCTTCTATACTAAGTGAACTGCATTTATCTCACAACACTCCATGCCCTAAGCTCTCATTTACATTCTATATGTTAAAAAAACACAGTCACTGGTGATGAAACATGGATTTCTGTCAATAACAAAAAGGCTTGTCTCAAAGTGCTTGAAAGACGAGTAAAGCAGCTGTAAAAAATTGGTTACTTGCATAGACGGCAGAATTGTATTCAATAGGTATTGAAAAGATTGTAGAATTGGTTGAATGCATATAGTAAAAGTATTTTAAAGGCTGTTCCTCCAAATGTATATAATAACCAGCCTGTAAAAGTCATATGTGTTGATTTTATTTGAAACAAGCTATTTTCACACTAAACAAGGTAGGAGTAAGCTACACCACATGTCTTTGCTGAGGTTGCATGCTAAATTCAAATCTATTGAACTCATTACATTCTTGATATGTTCTACGGGCGGATAGACAGATAATCAAACAGAAAAAATTTACAAAAAACGCTCTCCAAATTCCACAGTTGGACATGTATCATCATAGAACACATTCTTATTAATGTAGAAATGAAGTTTTAAAATATAAAGTCTGCAGATAAAATCTTTCTTGTGATTTCTTGCCACATGATACATTCAGATTTTTGTTCATTAAGTTAGGTTCCATAGCAATGCCCTAAGGACAAAAAATTTCTGTGACCTCATCTAGGACCCTACCCCTAGTGACCCTACCTAGGAAGGGTACTACAATGCAAGATTGCATTGAAATAAATATTGTCACAGACTTTGATCACTGAATTTCAACTCTAATATTTATTTGTTTTACTCCATGAATAAAAATTTCACATGTTTAAATCTTATATGATTTTACACAATTTGTTCAAAAATGTATTCTGCTACTTTCTCATTGCCATCATGGTTACCCATAAGACCAATGTAAAAATATTCACTAATGCTCAGCCAAATCCCACAGAGTAAAGTGCACCATCATCAAATTCAGTGTTATCTATATAGAAAAAAACTCATGCAAAATTCTTAGTCTAATTTTATTTTGGAGATATGTGGACAGACACGGCAGAAACAAAATTTAGTCAGTCTCTCAAGTAATAGGCTTCACTAAAGCTCAGCCAAAAATGCATTTATGACATAAATTAATCTAGTCAAACGAACCAGCTACCAAAAATTCTTTGATTAGTCTTCTGAAGGAGGGAATGGCATATATAACTTTAAGGATTGCTTTCAGACATGAATAATACCACCCTCTAACTATTAGTTGGTTTTTTAAACTATTGATACTAGTATCATACACTTGTGATACATACACTTGACAAAGCTATAGAACACTGATCCTCTATCCATAATCACCTTCAAATACTTAATCATCATGTTGTTGTCTAAATATTGCAACTCACATTTGATACACACACTCAGAGGAAAACAGAACACAATGATTGGTTAGAATTTATAACAAAATTTTAATTGATCAAACTATAAGTTAAGAATGCATTTAGAAATGACCACTAGAAGTCCATGACTCTGGCAAGTTTCTTGAGGCGGTTAAGTAGAATGTCGCCACGCTTAACTGTGGTCTGATAGAGGATGTTGCGGTCCAGGCTGGCCTCAGGGGCCTCCTTGCTGCGCACTGAGTCGTCACCGAGATGGGCACTCGTGATGACAGTGCCGGCCACCGAGTCAATCTTACATTGGAGCCTGCCGGCTGCAGCGAACCTTGCCACCTCTCGTTCCACAAACTCTGTTGTTACGCCAAATGAGTTTGCCATGTACTCCAAGCTAGAAAAATATGTTAATGTTTAATTAAAATCTGAGGCTAACTAATTGACAGGGAAGTTTTATGTTAAGACCCTATCGTATCCGAGCATAAAGAACTAATAATCAGAGAAAATGTGTGAATTTGATGCGACTGTAACCAATTATCTTTCATTAACCTATAATTGTCATGTATTTCAGTTTGTCTGATTGTGTATAGGAAGTTTGATGACCGCCCAGGGTCAAAATTGTTGAATTGTTGTTTGTTTTGTAGAAATTTGTTTAATATTTATTCACATTTATTTTTAAACAAGTTTCATGAAATCCATTTAGTTGTAAAAAAACTCATTTTACATAACTTTTTATAGAGCAGTGCACAAAGTTATTTAGCGGTTGCAAATAAACAAATTCCAGAAATAAAAGTAGACAATGAAAGTTATGATCTGATCATTTCAGATATTATCAAGCAAAAACTAATGAACTAATGTGCACATCAAATAGATTTGTTGCTAGTATTCAGTCTTGTAAATTACAAAATCGAGGTGGTACTAACTAGTACACTTTATCGCATACTAAAGTAATGTCAGTTATGGATAACAGTGAAATCCATTTGAGATATACACTAATCAAGTAACAAAATAAAATATGTATTACAATATTTCTTAATTAGAATAGCTCAAATAAGCAAACACAACATAATGTAAAAACCTACGGCTAAGTATACAAGAATAATAAGTACTTTGCTTATTGTTTTATTTCTAGATTTTATTCTAGAAGTTAAGGTATTAAAACACATTTTAATATCAAACTCAAGTTCATTTTTATAATTTAATTTCTAATGAATGTAATAATACGTTTATTGAAAATGTGTGCAATCACACAAAATCCAGTAGAAATTAAGTCACACCAAGTTTAGATGAGATGAGAAGGAAATTCCATTAACATATTTAATATGAAAAATTATGATCAAGACTACCAGACACTCTGAATAGTAAATTAACACGTTAACTGCCACCATAAAGAATTCTAGAGTTCCCTGTAATGCCTAAATTTTCTGTAATCGTTTTCTATGTGATATAGTTTTTGTGATGAATATAAGTAAATAAAAACGATTCATGCCAATTATATGATATGGAGTGTGTGGCTTAACTTTGGACCGATCGGGTTGGCAGACTTATTTTTCAAGCGAAATTGCCTGAAAAAAATTGTCTTGCCAACCCGATCGGGCCGACATAGAAATTTGAGTACACTTTGGAATATTTAGTTTAAATTGCTGTGAAGACATCGAGCGTTTCTTTTTTTTACTCTATGGTGCGTGTGCAATGAAAGGCTGACTGAACAAACATTCCCAACTGCTTCCCGCTCACAGCCGATATGTCACGTAGTTCGCACTAATTTACATAACCCTCGCTGCTTTAATTGTGGTTATTCGTTACATAGTTATATGGTTGTTTATGTTTGTCTAAGCTTTATTAAATATCAGAGATGAGTGGAAACTGAAGGAAGGTGATGTAGAGATGTTTTTTGACAAACCGATGAGTAGTGAACGTGACAGATATGGAGATAATTATGGTGAATTGGAAAATTATAGTGAATGTGAGTTTTCTGATTTGGAAGACACTGGAGATTTCATCACCGTCGATTCTGTATTCGAGACAGTTTTAAGAAAATCCACAAGTAGACATTAATCTGTATTACAGAAGTAATAATCCTCTTTTATGTATCCAATTAAAAATAAACTTTGTTTTATAAATATTGAAATATTAGATATTATTTTATATCCAATAATTCCAGAATAATAAATCGTAAACTAAAACCCTTTTAAAATTCTTTTATTTCAGACACATGTTCCGGTATAAACCATCTTCAGTGTGAACCGTATTTATACCGAAACACGTGTCTATAAAAGAATTTTAAAAGGGTTTTAGTTTACGATTTATTATTCTAACATAAAGATAACCCTATATTGTGGAGTTCATAACATAACCAATAATTCAAAAATAAACGCTCACAAAATAGTTTTTATAATTTCATTCACAACTATAATGAATAATAAAACAATATAATCACATAATAACATCAATTAACGAAAGTATAAAAGAAAATTACATCGACAATTGGTAAAAATAAATTTGCCGACCCGATCGGGAGATAAAAATTCATAATATTCCTCGGTGTTTTAGTAAACCTAAAAAATAACGAAACAACTTCGAACAACGTTCTCTGTTCATTCTTGTATCTATTTAGAACATTTAGTCCACTGGTTTGCCACAATGCTCGTATTTGCAATAAAGTAAAACTATGTCATTGTCATGGTGAGGCCCGATCGGGTCGGCAGTGCATAATAGCAACAAAATATTCGCCAACCTAATCAGGTTGGCATGGCAATTAACGTGTTAATGTACCTGCCGCATTCCAAATATGAAACATGAAAATAAAAGATAACTAAATAATAATAAGAAGTAAAGAATGGAAGTGTCACCTGAGAGAACGGTAGGCTTGTAGGATCTGCTTGTACGCCCTAAGTCTCATCTCCTGCACGTAATGTCGGTAGTGAGGGTGGAGGAGAGGGTCTCGTTTCATCTCCACTTCTATACGAGCCAAACACACTAAGAAGTCAGAGTAGCGGCCATCGTACAGGGACACAAAGTACTCACGCAGATCCTACACACATACAAGAATTGTTTTACATTTAAAAATCTTGATTACATCTGGTTCTAATAAATTAAATCTTTGAAGAGAGCTTAAACCCATTGCAGATTGAGCTATTTCAATGTGAATGTCCCAGTATTTACAAACTATTCATGACCTCACTTATTTTGACAATTGTCTTAAAGCATCACTGAGTACAATCACTGATGGTTTGTTGTATGAGAAATATCAATCTCATAACAGTTCGTATCCCACTATACTAGGATATCAAAATATTTAGTCCTCAAAAGAATAGAATAGGCACTTTACATGACACTTAGTTTTCCCTAAAAATCCCTTGAAAAAATTCTCTTCTCATTATATTAGGTAGAAATCCTTGGATGAGGAGATATCACTTGAATTAATTTAAACGAATAACTTATTACCTGATATTGTGAATGCAATGCCTGTGCCATTACGCCATGGTGCATAAGTTTTTTGCGGAGGTCACAACGTGGTAGAGCAATCATGCAGGCGAGCACGGTGTATCGAATGATTGTGCCAAAATCTGCCAACTCGTAAGACTCAAATGTTGGTACAACATCCACGAAGAGGTGGGCTGCCCGAGTGAAATCCCTGATGGCTAGGCTCCAAACACCTTCATACGCTTTCAGCTTGTTACGTGCACTCCAGTCACCTCCGCTTATGCCTGAAATTATTATTTACAAAATTTTTGCTTTTTCTTATTTTACACTTTAAAGCTGTATTAATTATTGTAATTCAATCAGCCTTTCACATCAGTTTTCCAATTTACACACACACTGAAACATCACTAACAAAATTAATTCCTTGAGATATTTCGGATTAAAATACAATGTTTTAAATTGGTAAAATGTTATATTATTCTGATACAAAATATGATGCATCAACTGGAAATTTTTGTTAAATGGCTAATCCTATCCTGCATTTATATAATGATTAAATCATACAAAAAAAAGTGAAAACAAGCTTAATTTAATTAAATTTAACAATATTTTCTATAAATACTTTATTTTTTTTAATAATAACAGGTTGCAGTGTATAATATGGATCAAAGAAATGACATTGCATTACTCTTCAGTGACACCATTTGTACTAAAGAGAATTAAAAAAAACACAAGGACATCAGAAACATTAGGATTAATTACAGTCACCATAATGAGGTATTGCCAGGCTAGGCGGTATGACAACAGACATGACACACTGTGCCTCTCTTGGCCAGACCTCAACTGTCTTCTTTGCTGCACTCCAGTATAGTATCTGCAACACTATCTACTCACCCTCAATCAACTCTGTGGCCTTCTCAATGGCTGAACTCATGCCCTTGATATTGCAGCCGTGGAAGAAAGACACTCGGAAGAGCGAGAAGACAGCATCAATCCTGTGGCTCTTCGGCACCGTCTTGTCTTCTATTTTAGAAGTAGCCAAGGACTGTACACAATCAATAAGAAACAAATTGAGTATATTTTGAATTAGTATACAAATATGTAATTTATAACATTGAATTAATTGGACGATAAATGGCTAGTGTAAAATATAATGTTAGAACTATGGTTTCATTTAGTCTAATATCTTCCGATGCTCCTAAAGAAAACATGATTTTGTTTAAGACAAATAAATTTTAAATCAAATAAAAACTGTAAATTTGTAACAATTGAGATGTTAGCTGCTAGAAAGGCCTATCCAAAATCCTTGTTAACTGCATTAAGAAGTTTGATTAGTATTGCAGTTAAGAAGTTTAGAAAACTCACATGATACATTTATGTTATTATCGCCATATTTCCTATTTTATTATCATAATAAATTACTGAATTTAATTATTATTCTTAACTAATGTCAGAGCTCCTTTTAGACTAACATAGACGACAAAAAACTAAACTATTTAAAACACTACACTATTTTATTAAGCAGATATAATCAAAACTGACATTCTTTTTTAGTATTTGATATGCCTGTTGCAATGTTCAGGGAAAAATAGGTATCACTTCACACAACTTGCAAATGAAAATCATCATTCATTTCTTTAATATTTAAATGACAATTAAAATCAAATTCTGCAATACTAATAGTAGGTTACACCACCACAATACAAAACAAACATGTGAGGTTATTGAACAGCAGAAAACACAAATGTAAAGCTAGTTGAGGGTAACCAGTTGTCTATGTTACAAGGGCCTTGTAACATATGAACCTTGAAACCTATATTATCTTACCAAGAAAGAGGAATATTTTAATGAATTAAATTTATAGGAGATGGCATATTGAGAAAAAATTTAAGCAATTTTCCCAAAAATGGGTCTATTTCGAGATTTACCCTTCTACAGGCACTGTCCCACAATTATTAAAAACGCAAAATATTTATTACCATAATTTTATCATATGACTAATTATAAGACAAACAGTATATTTAGGAATTGACAGTAAAAGTAAAAAATGACCATTTACTTTATTTTTAATAGAAATTATAATGAAATTATACAGCTAGTAGAGAACCTTTATGTGGCAGCACCAGCCATATGCTACTTCAACGATAGCTGTTAAGCATTATGACGATCATTAAAACAATTAATATCTCCTAAAGTCAAAAAATAGACCTTGAGGACTTTATCTTATCACTTTTTTAGTTCCCCTCTAGAATGCTCCAATTCTAGTTCCAACAACTAAAATGCTCTCTACCGATTGAGAAAGATGTGTACTTTGAATCACTGGATTCTAAAAGATAGTTTTCAAGGTAATCCTGCTGATTTTCCCATCAACGAGGAACAATCATAGAGAAATATGGTGTTTATTATTGCATTTAAAAATAATTCAAAGGAAAAGAGAAAACCAATGCATAAATCAATCAATAACAATTATAAATCTAACACAAGTTTCATGGCCTCTAATTGCGTAGAAAATGACTCTTAAATACTGACCGTTGCGGCCTCGCTGTCGCCGATAGAACACAAGTAGTCCAGCTTGCTTTGCCAGACACCGCATAGTTGACTTTGGTCCTCCTCATCCAATACATTGTTCTCATGTTCCTTCTCCAGTTCCTCCAGCCGCTTGACATTAGCTGCCACCATCTCGTCAAACAGGGAACTATTGAACTCCCAGCCCAGGTCTGCACACACCTGTACACATTTACAGACTTGAGATATCAAAATCCTCACAATCTTGAGAAGAATTGAGAATGGATAAAAGATATAGAGTTAAAAAAGGTTTTTTGCAACAATAAATGTCCTACCAAAAAAATGTAGGTAGAACATACTGGATTTTTGTCTCTACAACAATATTGGTTGCAAGTCCAGATTTCAATGTTACAACCATTCCTCCAACAAGCATTGAGAACCTGAATTTCCTGAATTTAGAGGCTGTATATTACCCTTCAATCCACTATAATGTATTAACTTAGCTTTCGTAAAGCCTATCACTAAAGGGTTGGAAAAATGTCATTTCTATGAGTCTGTCTATCTGCTACCTGTTTTATAACACCACACAATGTTAAAACCGGTAGTATCTATGCAAAGTGACAAATCGCAGTGTAAAAATTTCAGAATCAAGACTGTTTTCCACTTTAGCGTTTAATTCATTTATGAACATTTAAAGGATGGCCCAGAATGGATTCAATTTAAAAACTAGAAAACTGTTAATCCATTAAAAAAAAACTAAGCGTTCACTTATAGATGTGCTTCCTTTATACCTTAAGTACAATAGAATTGTAAATAAATATTTTTAACATCAACATCCCTTAGTCATGGGTTTTTAAGTCTTTCGAATGAAATACATATGGAGTTAACAATGGATAATGTGAACTCACTTCCTTGTAGTACGGTGCCATGTTGCCTTGCTTGATCCCTGTCATCAGCTTGTCCCTTAACTCCTTGTCCCCTTGATACTCTGGCAGCCTCAGAGCGAACCGCCAGTGGGCCAGCTGCATGTAGGCTGGAGTGACTCCCTCGCCTTCTCCCATCCTACAACACAAGGACATTGTATTCTTTGAAGAATATGTTTAAATAAACCCATCTTCAGTATAGATTATGTACATACACACGAGTAAATTTAATTTAATTGCTTAAATTCACTACTTAACTCCTCCTGCCACCATTTCAATTCAGTTTTAAGATTAAAAATTCTTAGAGAATTACAGAGCAACTGACTGGACAAAATGTTAGTTTAAGTGGACAAAATAAGGATCCCTGAGTGTATATATTGTTTTCTTCATTTTACTGTTTATCATTATATGAATAGTAACTTTACAAGAGTATGAATGGTACCTTAAAACTGAAAACAATGTTATTTAAATAGTTCAGCACTGTAAGGGAACAGCAATTAGTAAATTATTTCCAATATGATGAGTACACACTGAAACATTTTTTTAAGTTTTTTAAAACCTCTCCGTTGTGAACATTTTTATTTGCATTTATGTGAGTCAATTATCAGTTCAGATGAAATCGGATGATCAGTTGAGATACAAATACATCAAAATATGTAAAACAATAACATGCAATATTTACTGTTTTAATGTATTTAAATAATAATAATATAGTAGATAAAAAATGAATATAAAGACTTTTAAAACTAATATGTATACTAATCAAATATATAGTTTTATTATTTAACATTTTACTTTTTATGTACTAAAATTTGTTTGCTTGTCTTTTTTTGTACAAAATGTACACTTCTTATCCATTTTTGTATTATTAGTAACATTGTTACATATCACTAAAACTCTAATTATTATGCTTTGTAGATTATTAAACAGGAAGTATTAAGTATAATAAGTGCCAGATATTTTATGGGATTGTTTCCTGTATGTGTATAGATATTGAAATTTACTTGAAAGTATTAAGTAAATTATTATTATAGTTACCTATTTTTTTCATGAACTTTCTTGCTTAATTGTGATTTTATTTTAAATTATGTTATTTGATTTAGAATGTCTTAGTAATTATATAGGCCTATGTATGTATTAATATTGTTTTTGTCCAAGAAATGTAGTGCTCTTAGGTATAAAAATGCATATGTATATATGTGTGTTTGTCTAGATGTATGTAAGTGAATATGTATGTGTGTAGCCTATGTATTTTCTTTTCTTTTATTACTATAGCACACCTTTGACCATTATATTTTGTAATGTTAATATAGTTTTAATTTTAATTTAAGAATAGGGAGTCCATCAAGAAAGTACAATAATATACAACTGTTTCTAAAATATTAATTTAAATTCAAGGATAGGGCGGAATTCAAATTTACAAACAATGTAGGCAATATGGTAATATTTCTTCTTTGGAGATATATCAATTTTTAGTACCCGGTCAACAAGTTGTCGGTGGGTCAACAAGCGCAATGGCAGACTGTAATGTGCATAAAAAACACTGGGTAAGGTACGATAAGCGAACCCAGTTTTTTATATCGAAGAATATAACCATCGATACCTAATAATCGCATCTTGAATCCTAGACTATCAACTGATATAAAAGTATATATAGTCCTAAATAACAATCATATGTTTTAAATTAAAATATGAGTATAAAAGAACATAGGAAAACTCATACATAATTAAGAAATTGTATAAATAATAAAGAAACCAGAACGAGATCAATCAAACAGGAAAACTCATAAATAATTATGAGCCACAATTCATATGGTCTATGTCATAATTATTGAATTGTTTATAATTATACACACATAATTATATATTATTATGTGTATGTATAACAATTAATATTATTGTTATATATACACGTATATATAATATTAATAACACGATTACGTGTATTATTAATTTAAAGTGTTTACAGCTGTTGATATAGGCTAGATTAAGTTAATTGTTCAAAATAATTAATCAGTATCGATGGTTATGATTAAGTAATATCGTTTGTCAATTTTGATATAAAAAACCGGGTCCGCTTATAGTACCCTACTCAAAACACTAAACAATGACCGATTGCTTTGAAATAAGTATTCAGACAGTAAGGAAATTCTTGTAATAGGCTACTTCTATGTTTCATAGTTATCAATTTTTAGCACAGCCAACAGGTTCCTTTTTGTTTGGCCAGGGTCAACAAAACAAAAGTTACCTTTTTCACTTGCAAAACTGTTTTGTTGTTCATCATAGGAATCAATAAATGAAAGACCATCAATACTGGAGAACAAACTGAAAGAGAACCAAAGTAATAAATCAATTATGAAACTTCGATTTTTAAAATGTAATACATGATACAGTAGGCTATGATATACTATATTAAGACAAGAGAGCCACTTCCTAACCTACAAAACAAATTGGACAAGAATACTGTTTGGTATTATCTCGCTAACTATATGAAAATATAGAAATATCATACTTACTTAAAACTGTCTGTTGCTTTGTGCAGTGGTTTTTGATTATGAGTATTAAATGTTTTATAGTTAACTCGAGAATTCAAACTGACAAGTCACTCTAAGTCTAAAGCCTAGACGTTTTTCCTGACGTTTTCTTCTTCTTTCATAGGAATAAGGAATGCAGACCAGACAGACCATGAGCACAGATCTGAGTTTCCATTGCTGGAGGACAGTACGAGGGTTTTTTTTGTGTTCCAATTTTCTTGTTTGCACAAACCATGCTGAAGGTTTATATCAGTTACCTCACAGATTTCTGCCTTGAGATTGTTTATTTTTACATTTGCATGATAACCATACTTAACTCTCTGTATGGTTATGCTATGACTGTCACATACTGTTTTTTTTTTTTTTTAATTTGACAGCCCTAGCGTGATATTTAATATTATACGCTAATAATGAAACTTGAGATTTGCGGATCGGTTTGATTTACTCTTATCTGGGAATCTAAATGTCAACTTAGACAAACCAACGATACAACAGCACATCGACATCGATTGAATTTTCATACCACATACGACTCTCAGAGTAAATAGCGGTTGATCAATACTGAGCAAACATCTATTTATTTGTTTATAAGGAAATTGTTACTTGATATGATGCGACATATTGTATTAAAATTCTAAAAGGTCTGGTTGCAAATAGACAGGGGATTGATTATGTAATTTAAAAGGTCAACATTAAAAGAGTAATAATTGAAGGATTATTCTTCCTGTATTTTAATGACGAAACGATATATATTTCCACGAAAAAATGCAACATATGTCCTTTTTCAAATCTATCATATTCATCTTACGCAGTTGATAATTTGAATGCAATAGTTTATTTAGTTTAAAATAAGGCATGCTAATCACGAACGCGGTTTTGTAATAATCAGTTTAAACTTGTTTTAAGATTAAATATATACTGTAGTTAATTTTTAAAAACTTCCCACAAAAATTAATATTTTGGAACCAGATAAAAATAGCAGTTGCTTTTTTACCATTACAGTTCAATTTCCTTTGCATTTATATTATACTAAATGTCAAAATAATTCATTGGAAATTGTTTCCAAATGATAAAAACACAGACCACAGTAATTTATTAGAAATCATTTATCAATGATTTTCAAAACAAACAGTATAAAACTGAAAAGTTTATGTCCTCTAAAATGTTATTTAGCTAAACGTGTTGCTATGCCAAAGGCACCTTAAAAAAACTCGTACATCTTCCACAAAAATTTAAAACAGCTGTTTGTTATTCAAAGAAATTCAACCAACCTAACCTAAAGAAAGGCTAACCAAAACCAACCCCGGATTAACTTGCTGGCTCACGCTACACTAAACTAAATACCGTCCGTGATTTTCCGAATAGGCGGTTATCTATTAAAATGTTAAGTTAAAATTCTAGTTATTATTTTGTAACCATGATTAAAATGTAAACTTTTGAAAGCACGCAAATTAAACATTCTAAATAAATATTTGCATCCTTAATCTTGTGTGAAATGGCAAAACAAATAGTGTTTGTAACTGGAAACGCAAAGAAGTTAGAAGAAGTTGTTAAAATACTGGGCGAAACTATCCCGTTTCAGGTAGTGTAAAACCATATTTTATATAATTGTAATCATTTATTCACATATGGGCGTGTTGTATTCTAGTTGACAAAAACATAGGAAAAGACTAACTTAACCATCAAATCATTGTTTAGTTACTTTTTGTCAGGATGCAGAGCTGCATAAATCTTTAATAAGGAATAGAACACATATGAAATCAGAATATATGTATTACACTTGGCTTACATGAAGATGACTCTTCTGTACTAAAGATCTGAACATTGAATTCATATAATTTAGGTAATTGTGTTCAACAATGACAACAACAATCGATTGATAGTTCTGTTTTTAATATATGAAGTATCGGGTAGGGTACAATAAGCAGACCCGGTTTTTTATATCGAAGAATATAGTCATCGATACCTAATATTCGCATCTCAAATCCTAGACTATCAATCTATATAAAAGTACCTATAATCCTCAATATAACAATCATAGGATATGTTTCAAATTAAAATATGTATTTAATATTTACAGTGATAAAACAAATTATTATAACCTTGAGTAAAAAAAAAGGAAAACTGAAGACGACCATATTTACTCCTCTCACAGTTACAGTTGTTTCTTTCCCACAAATTTCCCATAATGGATTTTTCGGTACGAGTCCAAGGTAATTCTAAGCAATATATGGGTCAACCTCGATTTTTCTCATATTACAATACAATGTTCCAATAGTCAATTAGAAAAGGAAATGACTAGAATTTCTTGCCGGAAAGCAGTTATAGGGAGCAGGCAAACGCCAGACGGTCATATATTGCTTAGAGTTACCTATTAGTGATCAGGGGCACTGACGTGATCTAGGCTTCAAATTTGGAACTACTCGAGTTAATTTTTTTTCTAAAAGAGCAAGCAGCGCGAAGCGCTGCGCAGCGGGCAGGCATCGTGCGTGATCCTTTTTTTGTATTAAAAATTTCTTATAAATTGTTATTACATATTACAATATAATGTAATAGTAAACCAATATAATCCGCCCAATACAAAATCTCCGTAAAAATCTGGTAAAGGAATCTGTCTCATTCCTTTGGCCTGAATCAATTCAGTATATACGAGATCTTCATTCGTACGAAGATCACGCACGATGCTTGCCCGCTGCGCAGCGCTTCGCGCTGCTTGCTCTTTTAGAAAAAAAATTAACTCGAGTAGTTCCAAATTTGAAGCCCAGATCACGTCAGTGCCCCTGATCACTAATAGGTAATTCTCGCGGTTGCCTGCTCCCTATAACTGCTTTCCAGCAAGAAATTCTAGTCATTCCCTTTTCTAATTGACTATTGGAACATTATATTGTAATATGAGTTGCCTGCTCCCTATAACTGCTTTCCGGCAAGAAATTCTAGTCATTTCCTTTTCTAATTGACTATTGGAACATTATATTGTAATATGAGAAAAATCGAGGTTGACCCATATATTGCTTAGAATTACCGAGTCCAACATGTTGAAGCCACGAAGAAGCAAGTCGTGAAGTTTTCTAAAATTGACTGCCATTTTTAACAATCAGAATTACTTATGTGAAATTGAAATATTATCCTAAGTGTATTATTGTAGAGTGTTTACAGCTGTTGATATAGATTATTTAAGTTAATAGTTCAAAATAATTAATCAGTATCGATGGTTATGATTAAGTAATATCGTTTGCCAATTTCGATATAAAAACCGGGTCCGCTTATCGTACTCTGCCCTAAAATGGTGTAAATCAATAAATAATCTGAACATAAAACATACAGATAGACTGCCATATGGCCTTTTGACCCCAAAATGAAAAACGTTCTTCCTTGTACATAGAGGAACCATGTAAATATATGTAATTTTGTCAAATTTTGCTTACTGCAAAGGGAACACCATTTATCTACCCAAAAGTCTGATGTTTCTATCAATTGTAGACAAAATATAACTGTTTAAATAAGCTTGAGAGAACTTCATGTTTTTCTTCTTAAATATGTATTTTTCTGTTTTGCAGCTCGTTAATCGCAAAGTGGATTTACCAGAACTCCAAGGAGAATATGAAGATATTTGTATCAAAAAGTGCAAAGAAGCTGCCAGGATAGTCGAGGGTCCTGTTATTGTTGAAGATACTTGTTTAGGATTTACAGCTTTGAAGGGCCTTCCTGGTGAGTAAAGGATTTTTGGTTGGACATATTCAGTTACTCTGTATTTTACTTCTTTCAATGGCACAATGGAAGGGATCACAAGGTGACAATTTGGTCCTTGCATTCCATAGTTTCTGATAGGGTATATGAGAGTCTGAGGTATTTCTTTAAGTGCGGGATCAGAGTTAATAAACCACCAAGATCAGGAAACAATAAAAACACAATAACACTAAAACTGTGTATACTATTTAACAGTTGATTCAAAGGTTTAAGTGTACAGCTAAGACTTCATTTAATCATCTTTGTTGTGTTAAAGTGTTAATGATTCAATACTCTAGTAAACTGTGGAGCAGAATAGGCTGAGCAAGCCGAACTCTTTCCTGTGGTATTATGCACTGTGACAGGGCTATTCAATAGTTAACATACCAATAATAATAGTTGATGGGGAACCTCTATAAATTGAAATGTAAGTAAGTTACTTTATCTGTATAAAACAATGTTGGTACTTTGGTATTATCCGGAAGCCACGATTACACCAAAATAAATTATGGTTTAAAAAACAGACTATTTAACCTATATTGAAATTTACAAGTTATTACAATGAACAGTTATCGTATGCCTCCCAAAAGGAAGTAATGCCGGCAAGAAATGGGTTGTATACATCGCACCAGTCGTCGCTACTCCTGATCGTCACATGTATTCTGCCAATAAAAACTTTTCTCTTCAGTCCAAAGTAAATCCCAGATTAAATGATAAACATATGCATTTATTCATGATGAAATGATAAATTAATCAAGTGCACGACAATTGATGAAACCAAAAACTAAAAGAACAACAATGAGTTATATTAAAGTGAAAGATGATTCGTGTGTCTAGGCTTACTTGAAGGGTCGCTCGCCTGTGACTGTTTGTTGGGTTCCTGGTCATAAGGAGATCCCTGGGAATGAAAGAGCTGATGCCCTGGCCAAGCACCAAACGCAAGCGTCAATTATGACAGACCCTCAACCGTTCTGCGGTATTCCAAGGTGTGAATCCTTTGGGGGTGTCTTGAAATGGGTTCGCTTTGAACATGAGAGAAGGTGGAGGTTGCATATGGGCATGAGAATGAGCAGAATGGTACTACAGTTGCCTTCTTCCAGAGTGGTGTCTGACCTTCTCTCACCAAATAGATCAATGTCTTCTCAGGTTATAGGTCTGATCACGGGACATGGTCACCTGATGGAGCATCTTCACAGAGTCGACATCCTTCAGGAGGATCCGCTCTGTAGAATGAGTGATGAGCAGGATGAAACTGCCGAACACTTGCTCTTTTATTGCCCTTCAATAGCAAGGGAGCAGTATGCCATCTTTGGTAGTTTGGACAAGGGTGGTGAATTTCCCCAGGAAGACCTGATAGGTTGTTTTCGGGGGTTTGTGGAACTGCTGAAATCATAGATTGGTAGGCCTCGTGGTGTGCTTCCAGGGTGCGCAAAAGGCCTTTTAGGCTTTAAGTGCATGGCAGTAGGCCGCCCCATAGAAGAAGAAGAAGTGCTATTTTGACGCGATTTGGCGACAGGTAGTATGACTCATCAGCTATTTTTATATTCATTATGAAACAAGGAAAGTACTAGTAACATATAAAGAAGTTTAATTTTGGTTCCTGACAAGGAAAACTTATTCCAAAATAGTGGCCTCCGTATAATACATAAGTACCACAATGTTTTGTGAGTTTTAACAAGTTCAAATGTTCACATTTTCATGTCCATTTTCTAGGACCTTATATAAAATGGTTTCTCGACAAACTCGGACCAGATGGACTCCACCAGATGCTCGCGGGCTGGGAGGACAAGAGTGCCACAGCGATGTGCACCTTCGCCTACGCTGAGAGTCCAACCAGTGACGTGCTGTTGTTCAGGGGAGAAACAAAGGGAACTATTGTCAGCCCTCGAGGGCCTAGGGACTTTGGTTGGGACCCGTGTTTCCTGCCAGAGGGATACAACCAGACCTATGCTGAGATGCCCAAGTCGCAGAAGAATGAAATATCTCACAGAAGTAAGGCTGTGCTCAAGTTAAAGGAGTATTTTGATAATAAAAGGTAAACAATGAGTTTTAAATTTTGTTTTATAAATTAAAACTCTGAATGTGATACAAATTTTAACATGGTTATCATTGAATTGTAAATAAATTTGTGCCCTGAAACATAGACTCTCTTTTCCCTTTTCTTCACTATCTGAAAAAATTGTATGTAAGTAGTGGCCAGTGGCATAAAGGTCAGCTAAAAGTTGTAACTTTTTGTTTGAATTATGACTATGTGAACAAAGATTTTTACAGAAGAGTGATTGATCGACAGACATATATGCTATACTACATGAATAGGTTCTTTTATGTAGAGTATTGTGAAGGAGTTCCATGGTTTACTGTAGATCATAATTAAAGATATGTTATAGAGTTTGTAACTATGAGTAAAGAAAGAAAGCAGTTGGAGCAAAAGAAGTTAACATTCTTAACTAATTTATTTTCTACTGAAAATACGGTATATTCAATAAGTGCCTGGTATCTTTTACATTCCTATGTATAATTTACTTAATTTCGCAATTGGCTGAGGATTAGCGAAGCCTTATTACTCAACAGCTGGAAAAAATTTCATGTCGGTCGGTTTGTCTACACAATATCTCAAAACTGACCTATAAACATGAAACTTTTCATAAAATTTTATTTATGTATAAGCAGCCAGACTTTGATGATGGTGCATGTCGCTCCATGAGATTTGGCAGACCGTTAGCAAATATTTTTACATTGGCTTATGAACCATGATGGTAAGGACAAAATAGCAGAATAGATAAATTTGTAAACAGAGTACATCATATGAGATTTTAACATTTTACTTATTAACACAGATAAACTACCCCAACACGTACAACTTCATCTTTGAATGACTATGTGTGTAGACTTTTATAAATTATTATGAAACTTAAACAGTAGATTGACAATCTCTTTAAAAATCTAATATTTGAGTGATTGTTTATCTGTCTATTCATTCACAGAACATTTCGAGTATGAAATGTGTTTTTGAGTATAGACTTGAAATTTTGTATACCATCAGAAAACCTGTTATGTGTCACGTGGTGTGGTGTACTCCTACCTTGTTTTATAGAGTGTGAAGTAATGGGACATTTAGACAAAAAAGTAATTTTTAAATTCTGCTTGACTGACTTATTTATTTAAAAATATAATTTTTGCATATCTATAATTTAACCTTGAGTGAGTTGAACATACCTGATTTTCTAGCAACACACCTGGGAGAAAACTGAATTCTTATTGTACCCTCTGGAAAAGAACCCACTAATTGTTGTAAATTCACAATGTTAATATTATAGAAAAGTAAGTCATACTGTTTTATCCTTCCATGATAACTTGAATAAAAAAAAGAACAAATACATAATTTTTACAAAAATGACATTTTTATTTTCATTTAATAGAGGATTGATACTACTAGCTGAATGCCTGTGCTTTGCTATGGGATCAACATATAAACTTATGTAACTTATTTTGTTGTGTACCAACTATTACTGTACATTAGATACTGTAATGAATCGGTCATTCATTAACATTTGTTAGTTTGTCATCTTAAAACTTCCTTGTAAACAATTTTGGTGTGACCAAACTGACAGGAGAATTTACTCAAGAGCAGGTCAAATACAACTAACTGTGAGAGCAGATGATACCACTTTCCTCAACATTAATTCAAACATTGATGAGCTTAATATCTTGGCACAAAGTGCTCTGGATAAGGCATCGGATTGGTTTAAAGCAAACGGTTTTCTTTTAAATGAAGATAAAACCCAAAACATAATTTTTACTTTAAGAGCTATTGGTATTGATAATAATTTAGATAAATATTCAAATCAAGTAAAATTTCTAGGAGTTTGTTTTGATAAAAATTTAACATGGGGTTCTCATATTGATTACATTAGCTCAAAATTATCTAGGGTTATTTTTCTAATTAAAAAGCTTACTAATTGTATTGAAACAAATTATATTAGACCCGCTTATTTTTCTTATTTCCAATCAATTTTTAGATATGGTTTAATATTTTATGGAAACTGCAGCAGGATAGATGAAATATTAATTTTACAAAAAAGAGCAATCAGGATCATATGTGGTGTTAGTTTTTTGGAACATTATAAACCTTTATTTATAAACTTAAAAATTCAAACTATTTTCAACTTATACATATATGACTTAGTTTTGTATACTTTTCAATACCCTAACAATATTAAGTATGCTGATCATAGCTACAATACTAGGAGTAAGGCAAGTAGGCTTACTACAATCAATTTCTGCAGACTAAATAAAACCATCAATAGTCACCTGAAGTTACAAAAAATTTTGTAACTTTTTTTAGACCTGTTTCACTAAAAATTTACAACAAATTACGTAATTTAATAAATATATACCCTAAAAAAGTGTTTTGCAATAAATTTTATAATAAATTGGCTTCTAAACAATCCTTTTTATTCTGTAGATGAATTTTTTGCTATATCCCATATTAATTTATAATTATATCTAAAGCTAACTAAGGATAATTGTTTATATTTCATGGATGTGTTTACATATGACTTATATTTTAGTATGTAAACATGTATTTATTTATTGACTTGGCTACTGGCTGTAAAGTGACTTTGTCGATGAGTGCAAAAACTTAATATGACAATAAATATTATTATTATTAGTATCACGGGCTCCTTAAATCTACTCCAGTCAATTTTAACGATTGCCCATGAGATTTATTTATTGTCATTTAAACACAGAGTTTGATTGGGAACTGTAGTCTTTAAATTTAAACTGATAATCTGAAAGAATCATGGAATATGGAGTAAGAAAACTGTTCCACATGTCCAACAGCCAGTAAATATGTTAGCCTCTATGATATTTAAGTACAAAGTTTTGACTTATAGTCTCTTGCCATTGCATAGTTTAGGGAGGATGAGATCCGTAGTAACATTATTAGAGATCCAACTTTCAAGTACAAGTTGATAGGTGAAATCACTAGTGAGTTAAGAGTTTTCTTGGTGAGAACTTAGACAGTGTCTTATGATTTACTACTGAATTCATAGACTAGTATTTCACAACCTCAATGGGAATCTGCTTCAATAAAAGATCGTCCTAAGTGCTTACATTTCCATCCTCAAACTCCTATAACCTCCCATCTCCTATGTCTAAAAGTAAATGTGAGAATTTATCAGCTATTAGGATACTGTTAAGGTATAGTATCATGTTTACACTAAAATATAAAACTATAACTTTGAGTCAAAGATAGGATTACTTTAACTTGATCAGTGCAAGTTCTTCGAGGTACTAAGGGAAGTGTTCATCGATAGTCAATGTTATCGTGGTTCATTAATTTCTACATATCTCGCAAAAAGCCAATATTTTTTTATATATATTTAAATTTAAAGAAAACTTTTCAGTAAAAGGTATTTTTTAATTACTATTGAATGACCTCTAAATACTATTTGTGGAAAATGTCAGCTTTCTAGGTAGTGGGTGGCGAGATATTGTGGGATGGTGGTTCGGCTCCTTTTTCAAATTGAAGTAGGCAACATACACAATATCAACATAGTTTTTTATATTTGTGCCACTGACAAGGTACAATGCCTTAGTTTTTAAGAAAATGTGAAGTCAGTCAATGTTTGGCTTATATATATATATATATAATGTCATTAGATGTACTTCGATTAGTTTAATGATAGTTTGTTATTGAAGAAAACTACCAGCCACACATTGTTACACTTGGTACATTTGAAGTAGTTCAAATATGTATAATCTTTACATAATTTATTTTAAAATGACTGGCTCTTAAATTTTGAACTTATATGTTCACAATACATATAAATACAGTTTTTTGTATTAGTTAAATGATGTAAACAAAACCACCTATATATATATATATATATATATATATATATATATATATATATATATATATATATTATTTGTAGTGAATTACTTTACAATTAAAACAAATTGTTTTTAAAACATTGGCACTATATTTCGGTGAAAACCGTCTTCAGGTGCAAAAAATGTATAAAATATAAAAATATAAAAGAAAACAGTACAAACGAAAGTAAATAAACAGTGAATAAGTAATAACAATAAATACAGATGACATGAACTAAACAATTGTTCCATATGTTGATTTCAAATTTAGACGTTTTTGGCTAAGTTATCTGATGTTGAGTCCATGTGGAATTTTGCTCTTTAAAACCAATTGGTGTGCTTGTTCTAATGTTCTGAGGTAAATTGGGTTTGAATTTGTATGTACTTGCCGAATAGGTTTGACTGAATATGTATTTTCGAAAGTTTCATTGTGATTTATACCATGAGTCACGACAGTTTTCTTTAAATCTTGGTGTTTATAATCAAATCGGTGTCCTGTCATTCTTGTCCTCAAGGTATTTGTTGTTGAGCCAATATAATCTGCTGGACATTTTTTACATTGAATTTGGTAAATCACATTTTTAGATTCACAAGACAAGTTGCCGATGATAGGATATGTCTTGCGTGTTTTGCTACTAGTGAATTTTGAAGAATTTGGTAACATTTTACAAATCAAACATCTTGGTTTATTACACGGATGTGATCCTTTTTGTTTTGGTATTGATTTTTCATTGGTGTTTGTCATTGGTAATTTAGGTTTGACCAATATATCTTTAAGAATAGGAGGTCTTTATATATATATATATATATATATATATATATATATATAATTTTAAATTAAATTATGTAAAGATTATACATATTTGAAATACTACAAATATAACAATGTGTGGCTGGTAGTTTACTTCAATAACATACTATCATTAAACTAATCGAAGTACATCTAATGACATTCAATTAATTACTCAGAAGATTCTCCAAAGTGATTGAGTCACTTTAAATGATACATAAAATATATACTACTATATACACTACTATAACTTCTTTTAAATTCCATTACATACAATCCACATCACAGTATTCTTCTCAACATATTGAATACTTAGCCTATAAAACCAGCAAGGTTTTAGAGTGCTTAGCTTTGCGTTATTTCTTGATGAGACTAGCTATTAGACAGCTAATTTTGTCTGAATATATGATTTCAAGTTACTCTTGAGAAAATGAAGGAAAGGGAAATTCCGTCCACCAGATAAATGATAGGTTAATTTTATTCCTTTATTAAATTAATCTGGGAGATGAACATTCCAGAGATGTTTTCCCTACGAAATCCCATCAACAATTACCTCAGAAACCAGAAGAATAAATAACAGAAAAGTAGAGATACTGAAAGGGTCTACCCAATCAGACTTTTCTCATCAGTTAACTCTACTTTGGCCATAGTTAAAGCAACCTATGGCCGACTACTTTTTGCTATTTTGCAGACATAATTTTTTATTGGCTGAGCATTATTGAAGTCTACCATTCGAGGCGCTAGAAAAATTTCATTTCTGCCTGTCTGTCTTTCTGCACGACTTATCGGAAATGAACAAGTGTAGACTTCAAATTTTTCATGAAGTTTCATTTCTATATTAGCAACAGTGAGTTTGATAATGGTGTATGTGGCTCCAAGAGGTTTGGCTGAGCGTTAAGAAATATTTTTACAGTGGTCTTATGGGTAACCATGATGGCACCTGAATTTACAGAATAAATTAATTTGTAAACAAACTGTAAACGTTCCTATGGGATTTTAACAAGTTACACTGTTATCCATAGAGCAAAAATAAAATATAATAGACTGGTGTCTATATTAAAAGTTAGTGACAATATTTTACATCAGTACACTTGCATTGTAGTATCCTCGCTAACTTACCGGACCTTTAATAATTTGAACATTGTTACAAAACTTAACTTACTAAACAAAAATGGGAATATATTATATGGCAAGATACCTCGAGAAATATTTCATCTGTACACTTTGAGTTTTGTATGAAACTTCATTTCTATAGAGAAAGGAATGAATTCTTTGATGATACGTGTCCAACCATAGAATTTAACTGAGTGCCATGCCTATCACTCAAAATTTGCATGAAACCTTAGGAGTGAAGTCTGTTACACGACAAGTGGTGTACCTTGTATTATTACCAAATTTTAAAACTAAAAAGCTTTGATTATTAATTAAAACTTTTCACTGTAATGGTTGCACTTATCAACTAGGTAGTGCTGTGGGAATGTGAATGAGTGTGTAACTACAGTTAATGTTTACATGTTTACTCTAGTGACAGGGGTATAGAATCTGGACGTGTTCACTAGCCAGTGTGGACATAGGAAACTCAAACTATATTTATTACATGAATGGCATATCTAAACCTGGGACGTATTAAAAACTGCATATCAAATTCAACACGTGAAACAATTTAAACCTAATGAAGGTCTTTACTTAACATTTAAAATCATACAATTTTATTGGGAATTAATACGAGTATATGTTGATACTCAATGATCAATTTTGCTTTAAGTCTTTATGATAAAAAATGTCTTAGTAGATCCAAATGGGAAATTTCAAAAGGCATATATATTACAGAGTTAGAAGATTGTGGTATACACTCTGTGTTGAACAAACTATTTGACTGGTTATCGGGTGGATTTTCCATGCAAACAAGCCTTGGAGTGGAAGGATTTTCATTCAATAAGTTTCTAATGACAACAGACCAAAAAACTTTATAAAGCAGGGACTTAATTGTCAACATAAGTTTCAACCTGCATCCTGGAAGCTACAGAAGTTGCGCATAAGTCTTCAGTTGTAGCTGATCACACCATTGAGATTCGAAAGCAGACACTGATGATTATGATGATGGCTAACCCACCAGTGGAATTAGCACTCACAGCTAATTGGAAGTGCTTGATTTCCAGATATCAATGTACAAATTCTCTTTACAGTTAATGCAATCAAAGGAAATGCCAGCAGCACTTGAAATGTTTTTTTTTTTTTTTTTTTTTTTTTTTTTTTTGGCTTTGACACAGCTCTGTATTTGGTGGAGAAATTTTGCAAAAGTTGAGATTATTCTGTGTTTTTTTTTTTTTTTAACAACAGCTGTGGACACCGAAGGATGAGGATGTATGAAATCCCTGCTACCTATGTATGATGGTGTACTAGGTATCCTGTCATTGGCTTTCACTATCCATGGTTTGATATATGGCAGGATGCAAAGGTTTATATGTCATCCCTGGTTGTTACAGTAGTTTACCATTCAAAGTGGATTGAGAAGTAAATCATTAGGACTTTATATACTAGTCTCCTACCACTTGGAAGTTCTGCAGAAGAAATGGTGAGCCAGGGGATTTCATGGTTCTAATTTTGGGATTGTGGTGTTGCCTTAATCTCAATCACTGCTACCTTTGTTGAAATAGCGAGACAATGGATTTACCAAGGCCGAAGTTTACTATACAATTTTTACATTTAGGGAATGGTACATCAAATACCATTCGCCATTCTTATGGAGCAAAGTTACTGCCCCATTTGACTTAGCAGTTATTCATATCCATTGCATCTAGACATTAATTTGGAGACCAGATAAAAGTCAGATCAGTTTAGGCAGAACCATGTTTTGATCCCTTTGACAGTCATGAATGAACCCATTTAGGAAGTATAATTATTGTTTCAAAAATTGAAGTTTCAAAATGAGTTTAGATTCCTAATTCACTTTGGCATCCATGTAAACTTTAGGTTTAAGTAGTTTATCTTATTTTGACCATCACTGCTGTAGGAGTTGTGGAGATCAGGTAATTTGTTCACCATTTTTACTCAAGGGAAGTGGTTTAATTATTTTCTCAGAAATAAATATTGTGCATTTCAGTTCCTTTTCTTAAGATAATTCCCTCTTTTTGTATACATAATGTCACCAATTTGTTTCCAAGTGTTAATGTACAAAACTAAACGTATTGTAGTATTTATTTGAATGTTTAATTATCAGCACTTAATACTTCAACAAACTGAAGGCATATTAGTTCCCTGTATAATCTTGTCATATAGATAAATTTGTCACTTCGTAACAACAATTGATCTAATATGGTATAGAGTGAACTAAGGTACCTATGGTATTACAAAGAAGATAAATTTGAGAGTATTATCCCAGTAAAGATATATCTAATGTTAAACACAAAACTTATAATTGACCCATAATGTGAAATATTAAATTAAAAACCGAAAAAGAGATATTGTATGAAAGACTTGAAAAAATAGAGATAAAACCTTTTATCTGAATCGTGCAATAAGGTATATCTCTGATGATAAATGCCTCAGTTTGATTCATCCTGGTTATCTCTGTGTCTAAAGTGCCCAGGGAGATAAGCACTTCAGGTACAGTACCTTCAGTAAGGCGTGATAGTGTGGCTGTATTTATATAGGTTATGTTCTTGTAAGGGAATGTCTGCGTTGGAAAAGAAAACCATCACTGTTTCCTTGGTGAGTACATTTTTGTGTATGTTACTACAGTTTGTTATGTATTGCAATATACTAGGCTACTCCATATAAGGTCATTATGAATTATTATACTGTTCATACTAATGTAAAACTGTGAGATGCTTATTAGAGTGGATTGTCCTTAAAAGTGGGTTTTATGTCATCATATGTCTTTACAACTTTAAACAATTAGTTTTATTGCATGAACATTATTTAATCCACAGTTTAAAATGGATTACTGAGGGATTAATGGATGGATTAATGTGGAAACTGAGGGATTTTGTTAGCTGTGAATATTTGAGAGTGGCATATTTTGCCTTTTTTTCAATCACACATTTCCTATGGCATTGTTTTGTGGGGTCACTCCAATGCTGTGAATGATATTTCTTCTCATTCAAAAAAAAAGTAGTTAGAACCATCAGTAGAAGCAGCTCTCTAGAACATTGCAAACCACTTTTTATCAATCTCAAATTCATGACAGTTATTAACCTTTACATTTTTCATATACTAGTCTATACAAAATTACAAATTACAGATTTCAATACCAGACAAGATTTTCATCAACACAATACCAGGGGGTAAAAAAACAAATTAGATCTCCCTCAGCACAGGCTAGTCAAAACCGGCAACTCTTTTAAATTCAATTGCATAACTTTTTTTAGAATAAGCTGCCTGCATCTGCTACAATGGACTCCTTTCAATATTTTTAAACTAAAGATAAGTAAACTGGCTCATATGCAATCCATTCTACTCTTTAAAAGAATTTTTAGATTCTGACATAAATATCATTTTTTGATTAGTTTGATTTGTAGATTTCTGATTTTTCTATACTGTATTAGCTATAACGTAATTAACAAACCATGTGCACACTCTTCATAGATTATATTAAACCTGTTACTTGGTCATAAAATTAGTTATAATTATAGTACAATATTGTAATAACTAATTTTGTTGTTGTAAATATCAGTGCTGTATATTTTGACGATGCCTTATTTCATATTGTTGTGACCAATGGCTAATAAACTTCTTGATTCTTGATTAAACTTCTTGATTCTTGATTAATCTGGAGGTTAAAAGATATCTTTTGTTCCAGGAGAAAATTATTTTTAAGTATTACTGTATCATCAAACAAATTCTGTAATTCTTTTTTTCAGTTAAGAAACAGAATTTTGCTAATTAATGATGTTAGGGTTGAGCTATATAACTTATTTCTTATATATTAACACTACAAAAATTAAACAAAACGACTTAATATAAACTTATTTAGTATTATGAAAAGTTTTGTTGTCTTCATGTCTGAAAATATTGCCAGAAACTCCTCCTGCACCTCTATGAGACTGCTGTTTGTTCTTTTAATAATAAATACATTCTCTGTTCTTATTTTCAACAAATAATTCCATGTATTTATATGTACATTGTATTTTTTTACATAGCATTGATCAAATATAAAATAACTCAATTTTACCAAAACTGCTCAAGTTTGTAATAATACATTTTATTTTCCTTGCTATGAACCCTTAAATATCTCATTACAATTTTTGTTGTTGAAGAATTGAGCGATTGACACTACAAAACTCAAATACCTCTTAGCTTGTGAAACAAACCTGCTTGTTTACATGTTTGTAGAAGATCAAATGTCTATAATAAATCATTTCCCCTCCTTATTTTCAACAAATAATTATACATTTACAATTGTAGTGTACCTTTATATATAGTGTAAAACACTAAATTTGTACCAAATCACTTAAAATATTTTAATAAATTTATTCTATTTCTTGTCTTAGTTCACCCTTCTTACCTCCAAATGAACATACCCCCTCCACCAGTCAACTGTCTCCCTCTCTCTGGCCATCCAAAGCTCTTGTTTATTTCAGCTGGTATTTCAGTTACTGGTTGTGATTGACAAAGGAGAACAGGTCTTCTAGTGAAAAATACTGTATTTTTTTCATAGTAAATAAGAGGAACAAGGCAGTCCGTTAGGATACCACCAGTGACCATGCTTTGATTAAAAGTTCACTATATTTACAGAATAAATGAAATAACCTTGATAATTCATACAGATTAGTTGAGAAACAAGAACATTAGGTACTCAAAATAAGAAATAATGCTCAAAAAACAAAAACTTCTAAGATACACTGAGATATTATGACTTGGCTTATTCCATTTCCATTTTTTTTTTCTATTCAATGTATGACTGGTTGATATTCAGAGTTTCATTCCAAATCCTTTATTCTGAAACTGTTTGTACAACTATTTACTAAGTCCTGCAGAAGAAGTAGTGAGCCAGGATATCGTATGATTCAAAAAACAATTTCAAAGTCAGGGTGAATATAAAAGTGGAGAACTGAACTGAACTTCCTTTGAGGATTATATAGCATCTTGGCAAAATTCCATAAAACATAAACCATAGAAGGATCGTGGTATTATCTTAATCTCAGTCACTGCTATCTTGGGAAAAGGGAAAACTAGCCCATACTTGTTGAAGTGGGCTAGAAAAATACAACATAAACAAAAGTTTTGGTTCTTGACCTTTGCCTGGTGGAGCTAGAGGTCGAAGGCATTCCCTTTTTACCTTGATCTTTTAGCTTTGTGCTCTCTGATAAAAAAAATATTGAAGACCATAACCCCCCATATCAATGAATTCTTTGAATCTCAAGGTATCAGCTGAATTTAGTCTTAATTTGCACTGGCAAACATATTGGATTAAATACTTAGTTTCAAAATGGTAGATGCACCTGTGAGATACTTTAAACTGATCTCTTGTCAAATACCACCAATAAACAACAGCATCTGAGGTCAAGGAAGAAAGAAAGGAAACAGGATTGTTTTCAGGTATACCTGAAGAAGAGATCAGATTGCAGATCTCTCAAAACAATGGCAAATGTCCGGAAAAATCCTGTTTCCTTCTCAATCCTTCCATTGTCAAAAATAATCTTCAATCAAGGAGGGAGCTGAACCTCCCCCAAATTTTCAATAACTCATTTAGTAAACGATTATTATGATTTAAATAATTCAGTATTACTGATTTGTACTGCTGAAAGATCATTCTCAACAAAGAACTTTTTAAGGAACAAAATTGGGCCTTACTTTCTGTCCGCTACGGAAAAATATCACTTGTCTGGACTCTCCCAAAATTTTTGCTTGACTACGTTCTTGTCTGATGTTAAAACAATGTTTCACAGCATGAAAATATTCTGTGTTTTACTGATGGCGAGAGAAAAAGAAGAGACCTGGCCCGTGCCGGCGCACAGCTGTGTACTAGTGTGTTGCCGCGCGGTAATTTCAGGCGCTTCGCCCCACAGCCGCAGGGTTGTATTGTTTATCCTAGCAATGGAACAGTGAAATGAAACAATAATGGAATTTACGAAACAAGGCGCGGCAACATACTAGTAGTAGCGCCTGCAAATTTCAGATAGGCCAGAATCCAGGTCTCTTTCTTTTCTCTCGCCATCAGTACTATAATGTAATAACTGGTGGACAGATCCAGCTGTATACCAGTCAGGACTATATACCAGTGATAACATACCGCAAAACATTTTTTATCTTCATTTATTCACTTCATAATTATATGTGACGTAATTTTGACACGCATATGAAATTCTTAAACTTCTATTGGTTTTTGCTGTTATGAATTGCCTTGATCTCTTAAACTCTTAAAAGCTACAAAAACCTAATAGCACATATGCAAACTTAAATTTTTTGTTGTAGGCTATACATTTAGAAATTTTGTTAACAAATTACAATTATGAAAATTCCCTGTATTTTACCGAACTTATCTAGTTATTTTTGATTATATTCCAGTAGTCTACCAAAATGGCCAGGAGTTTAATTTGCATTCCATGAAAACTGTATGACTCCATGGGTTACAATTGTCTTCAGGCTATTGATTAATGATGCTTGCTAAAAAGCAGTCAAAATAAGATCACACCTAACATCTAAGTTTGCCAGTTCACTGCATCTTGAAGCATTATTTAAACAGTTTAAATTCTTAAAATATTTCAGCCTTGCATTGGAGATAAATCTTCAATTTCAGTTTAATATCTATTGACTGAAGATGGCTTCTAATAAAACTATCTGTATAATCAGCTACTACTGTGCATAACAATTTCATCAACACAAATACTGTCTAAAAATGATCGGCTCATTTTTTTAATAAAAAAATATTGCTCTATGTAGTTTTTCTAAAAGAAATAAAAATTTGTATTTTGTTGATATTTTAAATTAGTTTGCCGTTAAATTTTTACTGTAACATCTTTTCCAACAGGGTGACTATGTGTGGATTGCCCCTGTTGGTGGCGGAGAATGGGATATTCCAAAAGCTGTCCGAGTTGTGTCAACTTCCGGCAAGCAATTAAAGGTTGTTGATAACGATAACGAGGTAAGTGGGTCAAATAATTTGTTCATTATTGTCATGTTATCATCTAGGCACCATAGAAACAGTCCGGGTGGATCTTAGCTACTTGCAATTGATAACAATAGTTAATTGCTTCAGCTGTTATCACTAACGTATTCACAGCAATATCAGTAATTCTGTGAATGAGCAGTAATAAGAAAGGCATATTGAATTTATTGCAAGTTTTCAGTTATTTGCCAGATTTTTAAAGGTGTTTTTTGGTTATGTAACTGTTGATTATAAATGGATTTACCTGGCACGTGGGAAACATACTTGATTACAGATTATGTAATACCTACTGTCTAATCTGATTTGATTGAACTAGTTACACATATATACAGCATATAAACACAATAGATTACAGTCATTGCATTGCTATTGCTATTGCAATAAATTATCTCCTCCAAATTGACAATTAATTACAGTATCAATCTCTCATAGGCCTATTACACCATTGTTAATTTGTTATTTATTGTAAGCATTATTTTTAACACCAAACATGTGTTAACAATAACATAAATAACATTGAAGGTTAACAAATTTTATTTTCAAAAATTTGACTTTCTCCACTCCATAAAACAGATCCAGATAAATAAAGTCTGGTTAAACAAAGTTGTGTGTATTATATCAAGAACTCTTTTTTCCTCAAAAAACTTAGGAAGATTTTAGATCTCCTTTTTTTTGAAAGAGTCACGAAATATATCAATGATTTAGACCAAAAGTGTAAGTTAATACATAGTTAAAATCTCTATAATGTAATACAAATGGTTGCTGAGATTCTCCCACTGATCTATGGCACTTAACTAGCAAATCTGGGCAAATTTTGTAAAAAAAACATGTCTAAAACAGCCTTAAGGCGCAAACATGAAGCGCTGGATGAAAACAAGGACTTACTAAATATAAAACGAATGTGAGAATATGTCACAGTCAAAGCCCATTCTCTCTACATATATTCTTAATATCTAAAAGTTGACACACTGTTTTATTTTCTTGATTTTTTTGAGACAACTTTTGATATGAAAAAAATATGTTACATAATTGTCAAAATTAGATCCAAATCAAAATTTAAAATGTCCCAAACTCCCCTATATTTTTTATATTCAAGTATCAGATGATATACATGCAGAATATTACGAAAAATATAATATAAAACTGTTTTTAAGCTTAACTCGAAAACTCTAAGAAATGTTCAAAAATCAGTAGGAAGGATACTTTAAGGTTCTGCCTCAAAAAGAAAAGTTACTGTTTAGAGTAATTTAAATCCATAAAAGGGGTCAAATAAAGAGTTATTGAGGATAGTTCAATTTTTAGAAGTGTGAAGTCAAAGCTGATAGTATTATTTTCACTACACACAGTCATTTGGTAGGAATTGGTTATCTCAGAGCGTAAAGTTTGTGTCTCATGTCACAGCTGTTTAGGGGATTCACCACTGTGGGTTTCCAAAGCAGCTATTAGAAATGCTCTATGTGGGACTATACGATCTCCAGAACTCTAGATTTTGGGCAGGTTAGATATTCCTTTTACCCATCCTGAATGTTAATACGTGTCATTATAATGGGTGTCAGTGCAATTCTTACGATTCCATTCCTCTCCTGTTGCTTTCCCATTCCCAGTTTCATTTTCAATTACGATGCTGGCAAGTAAAACAATTTGAAATCTAAACAATCAGAAGAGTTTTAGTTTTGGAAAAGAATTAAAACAAATTGAAATATGAATGAAGATGATTGTTTTACATGATGCCTTAGGAATCATGGATAAACTCAAGCTCGGTGCTGAAAGCCTTGCATCCGACCTCCCTTACATCTGTGGAGGACATGATCACTTTGGGAGAGCTCGAGGAGTACACGATTCTCCACAACCTGCACATCCGGTACAAGAAGAATGTTATCTATGTGAGTTCCACGTTTTATCTCATGGTTTATTTTTTGGGCAGTGAAAAGTTCTTTTAAATGTTGATAAATACGTTTTTAGTTGTTATTACAAATTTTTTAAAGGATGTTAATATGTTTTCCAAATTTTTAAAGGTTGTTGGAAGTGTAAACCAAAACAAGTCACTTCACTGCTATTCTAGTTCAAAAAACTGTTTGTTTTATTTATTTATTTACAGTAATGAATTGTGATAGAAGTAATTAAAAAACAACATATTTGACAAAGGTATTAAAATTTCACTAAGAAAATAAACAAAACAATGTTTTCTGGATGGAAAATGTACTGATTAAAAATTGTTAATATATGGAATTCCTCAAGAATCAATCCTTGAATGTGTATAATTCTTAATTTAGACTAAGAGCCAGTTTTAGTGAAACAACCTTAAGTTTTGTGCCATAAGAACAATGTTTAAATTCATGCACTTTAATGCCTTTATTTTGATCACCTTGAGATGAAAATTTTCAGACTTTGGGTTAAGAATAACAGTAACCATCTTGACTTTAGCTGTATAAGAGTTGAACCTCGAATACTTTTATAACCTTATTTTTCCCCCCCCCCACCCCCCCCCCCCCCCACCCCCCCCCCCCCCCACCCCCCCCCCCCCCCACCCCCCCCCCCCCCCACCCCCCCCCCCCCCCACCCCCCCCAGGTCAGAATGGAGCACAATAGTTAATACAAGGCTCACTTAACTTCAGCTTGGTTTCTGCATTTAGTAGAAATAATACAAGTAAAGGTGGGGTTGCAATCTACAAGCAGAATAGCCTAAGCAATGAAGTAGTATCACTAAACATTGAGAATCAAAGTATTCCTTTAATTTGTGAAGTGTCTGCCGTTTCTGTCAACATAAACAACAAGTCAAATCTGTACATTTCAGGAATCTACCGCCCCCCAAAACAAGATAAAGAATCTTTTGCAACGGCTTTACAGACACTGTCAGCTATACTGGATCCGTGGACTTCATTCCAATAATCAGCATACTATTGTCATTGTCGGAGATTTTAACGTAGATTCTCTCATAATCATCCAATGAGAGTTTTACAACTCAGTGAATTTTTAGCGACCTAACAATATTCAAAGGTTAGACCTTCCACCCACTCGTATCACAAGTGACACTTTTTCGTCTATTGATATGTTCTGCGTTTACTTCTGAGTGCAAGGATGAGGTGGGAGTTTCAAGTTTGTCACACAGGCATTTCGGATCATACAGAGTCAGTTATTTAGCTTATCGCCACAATTAAGAAAAAATGTGTCCATAACAAAAAACAGCCCGAAGACATGTTAATAACAACAGCCTGAGAAATCTAAGGACAATCCTCGCTGAACAGACCTGGGAGGAGATCTTGGAATGTGAAAATGTTGAGGAAGCCTACAATAAATTCATCATGATCGTGACACTTGCCTTAAACTCCGCTTGCCCTCTCAAGAAATCCCGATCAAAATCTCATAACCCTATCAAGCAAATCTACAAATGATGAAAGCCACTTACCTGGCGAGCACAATTTCTCGAAGCCAGTGATTAGCTATATCATCAGTGGAAGTTTAGAAGATAAGCAAAAGGCTAATGACCTGAAGAAGTCTTATGACTTAAAACTGAGAGCGCTGAGGAAAAGTGCAAGTGCCACTTTACATTTCAGAGTTCTAAACAACAAGTGCAGAGCTGTCTGGAATGTAATCAATAGCGAAAGACAACAAAAGAGAGAAACCTCGACGATTATGTATTTGAACATTGGCAGAAAAAAAAAACCAGTGACCCAGTAAAAATATCTAATGAGTTTAACTCCTATTTTACCTCAGTAGCAGAACTCACACTGGAGAAAAATACAGGCTGCAAAAACCAACCACGTCCAGTCGTGCGAATGGCAGGTCCACCTTCCATTGTCTGCTTTTGATCCAACCTCGGAAACGGAAAAAACTCCGAAAAAGCCATCGTCAGCATGAAAAACCAAGACGGTTCTTCTGGCCTGGATGGGATATCTTCTTTGATGATTAGACACTGCCATAACGAGCTGACAAGACCTATGCTTCACATCATCAATTTAAGCTTAAGTCAAGGGCCTAGTACCACAGAAAGGTGGTGTTGTACAGGATAAACGATCACCTGGATAGAAATGGCATTACCATCGAGGAACAACATCTACCTCCACAGCGATCGTCTCTGTCTTTGAGTATCTGCTAGACAGACTTGAAGAAGGGAAAACAGTCATGGGCATATTCCTGGATCTGAGCAGGGCCTTCGATTGCCTCAGTCACGGCCTAATACTAACAAAATTCAGTACTCTTGGTTTTGAAGGTATTGCTCTCTTTTGGTTTGACAGTTTATTTGAGTGGACGAGATCAAATGGTCGACATCGCCCCAGGACCGTCAATGGGAAATCTGTTACCACTAGATCTGACAAACTGCCAATGAATAGAGGTGTCCCTCAGGGATCGGTTTTAGGCCCGGTGCTGTTTGTTCTCTTCACAGCTGATTTCCCTGCGTACACGGGGCCTTCCTGCAACACGATAATGTATGCAGACGACACTGTCCTTATAACAGCCAGTAGGACACACAGAATGAGCTGGAGGTCCAATCCTACATTGCTCTAAACTTAGCTATGGAGTACTGTTGCATGAACGACATGCTGGTCTTCAAACGAATCTAAGACCAAAACGACTCAATTTTGGAGCAAGGAGAGAGGAGGTGTCAGAATTTCCCAATATTGAGTGCGTTGAGGCCGCTAAACATTTGGGGGTGGTTATTGATACCACATTGTCCTGGGTGGAAAATCTGGATGCCCTGTGCAAGAAACTAAGCAGTGCCATATATGCTATCAGGAGAGTGATGCACATCAGCACCTCTGATGCTGTCAGAACCACTTACAGTTCCATTTTTGAGAGCCACCTGCGCTATGGAATTGTGCTTGGGGGAGCTGCCACACATACCAACCTGATGGTGTTATTCACAATTCAGAAGGCAGTTAGAATAATGGC
The DNA here is from genome assembly GCF_021130785.1 of Homalodisca vitripennis. NCBI lineage: Eukaryota > Metazoa > Arthropoda > Insecta > Hemiptera > Cicadellidae > Homalodisca > Homalodisca vitripennis. The sequence continues at coordinate 142,058,264 of NC_060212.1, forward strand.
CGGTATTGGATGGAGAGAGAGAGGGCTGAAGAGAACCCTTCAGGGATCTGTAAATCTTGACAGTAGTCAACATCTACCTGGGGGAGGTTATTTCCCTGGCTGTCTCCGCGAAGCTGCAGCGGAATGTGGACACCCACTCCTACAATACGAGGAACGCTCAGGACTTCAATCTTCCCGTTCACCATTACCACCAGATTCAGCGGAAACCCACCTATGCCGGAGCCAAACTCTTCAACTTACTGCCAGAAGAAGTCAAGAGGACCAGCCCTGAATTGTTTAAAAGGAAAACTGTGTGAGTGGCTGCTGCTCCGCCCTTTCTACAGCATGAAGAATTTATGGGACTGGCCAAATTTCCGATTGTGACGATATTTTGTTAACAGTTTATCTTTTAACTTGCTCTTTTGTTTTGACGCCATGTTCAATCTTGATGATTGTATAATAAAGATTATCTCTCTCTCTCTCTTGCAGTTGGCACAGATTAAAGTTAAAACTGTAATTATACTATATCCCTTCCAAAATTATTTCCTTCAAAATCATGTGTATTAATTTATTCTTAATGTTGAGTATTACATTTCTATTACAAACAACATTTAAGTAATATTTAAACTGAAAACTGTACTTGAACACAATCAAGCTTGAACTGGTTATATCTTGCAATCATGAATTAATAATTAATATTATAATCTTCCAATTTTAGTAAATTCAAATGTATTAAAATAATACAGTATTACCTTTAGTTGAAAAAAGGAAAACCGAATTAGTTGACAATAATTTCTCTTACAAAAATCGCAATTTGTAGATCAAATTATATTTTACACAAAATCCCGTGCAGGATGGTGTTTTGGACTCAAAAAAGTTTTAAGCGCAACTAAATGATACGACAAAGACTGAAAATGCCACAGGATTCGCGAGACAGAGCCTTAAGTACCATCCCTTCATTAACCTAATTATCTCATAACGGAAGCCTCTGATTAGTCTCCGACCACCCATTTATGAGGCTGAAGAAGATAACTGTTACTTTTGACTCTATTGTAATCAGTTATCGTAGTCAACTTCCAGATAAACAGCTGTCTTTCTGTACCATTACCTACCTTCGTGGATCCTTTCTTGAGAAATTATATTTTTAGTTTACCTATACATACTACAATTCTACTTATAATCTAAAGTATTTTTGTATAAACTTTCTCTCAATATTATTTTATTTACTAAATTTATAAAATAAAATGTAGCAGACTCTTCAATAATAACCTAATGATGTTTCGTATAGTTATTGAGTTTATTGTGCCTGAAATGAATTCTAATCCTTCTAGTACCCTATCGTCGGTCAATATTACATAAGTATTTTCATGTAGTATCTACAGGAACACTGTTGGAAATCCTGTTATTATTATAAGGTTATAAAAATATTACCTAATTTTAATCACAATTTAATATATCTTTTCTTTGCACTTTTATTCTGTCTTCCTAGTCCATTACAAGTCTATGGCTACCAAAAGGATTTTCATACAGAACTCTAAAGGCCAGTCTCCACACACCAATTTATTTGTACAATTTTATTTGCTCAAACAAAATTGTACAAATATCATAAACATGTGGATAAAAGGTGGAGTGAGGTAGGACGGTTGATGATGATTCTGAATTGGAACTGGAATAGTAGCATGTGCCCTTGGTGTAGGGTTGAAAACGGATTTCCTGTCATACCAACCAAAAGCGGCGTCCGTCAGGTAATACTAGTGGACGGTGAAGTGAGAATGTGGTAAGGCCTTCTAGCACTGCACTTCGGCGGAGAGGCAGCCTCTTCTATCCTGGCGGTGGCCCTGGTAGACCATACATCTGCTGTAGCACTTAGCTCCGATACCTTTCAGTAAACCCACCAGAGGTGCAGTTTTTGGAACTATGGGACCTAAGATTTTCAGGTACTGCGCTGCCCGAAATACTGCGGTCTGCAGTTCTCAAAATTTCAACTTGATCTCATTGAAGACAAGGCCAGAACTCCAGTGTTGGCAGGAATCATGAAAGAAGCAGTAAACATGTTATGCGTATCTAAAATGACCATATGGAGGTGGTTACCTCTCCCGAGGAATCTGGGATTTTCTCTATGTTCCAGTCAAGCTGGAGTCCAGAGGGAACTCTCCAGGAATATGTTTAAATGCTAATAATATTTAAAATTGCAAGTTTGACAGTCTTCTGAGAGCATATTATTCTTATGTTATGCTCTATAAGCAAAGCTGTAACTTAAGGGAAAATTTTATCTTTTAAGACCAACTGATAACATAAATATTAGGAAAAAAAAACAATGCTATTTTAAAGAAATTTACAGAGGTTCTGAAAAATGGCAAGAAATAGAAGACACTTCACCTTGAATTTATAGTCATAAAATAAGCTTTCAGAATAAATGTATTTTACTTAAAAATACAGCCATGTGTTTGTATTACTTAAATAAAATGTGTTGTACATTTAAATATTTCTGGCACCATCGACAAAAATGTTCAGATATAAACCCATATATATTTTTACATAGGATATATTTACCGTACAACCAAACAAATTTTGACATATGGAATTGGTAATTGTGTTTTTTTTACCGCTGAGTAGTTAATGTCAATGCATAGACACGGCAGACCCAAGGCGATGAACAGACATTTAAAAATACAAGCTTAAAGATAAATATTATTTTACAAAGTAAGATATTTCGTTTCTTTGGGTGATCTGGAGTTTTACACTGATGGCTCACGCCTAGACTCCAGAGCAGGGTTTGGAGTATATGAACCTGGAGCCAATGCCCTTAGGGAAATATATTACGGTTTTCCAAGCAGAAGTCATGGCAATTGAAACATACATTAGAAGGCTCACACAAAGGAAGCCTAAAGGTGCAAGAATATTTAATACTTTCAGGCAGAATTAAAAGCATTTGATGCCTGCTCCTTCTGCTCAAAGGTAGCATGGAAATGTAAGAATGCACTAATTGAACTGGGAATGATGAATAAAGTTGTCCTTGGATGGGTGCCGAGGCTTCAAGACATTCCTGTGAATGAAACAGCAAATGCTCTTGCCAAGATTGGCTCTGAAATCCTTTTGGTAGGACCACAGCTATGGAGTAGTCTCCTACAGTAAAGCTTTAGTAAATGGTTGAGTAAAGATGATTAGATCTGAGACTTGGAGAAAGGCCTCAGGACTCAGCCAATCAAAACCGTATATCTCTCCACATGCAAAAGGATAGTCGACTCCTAGATATAAGCAAGGACGATATATGATTAGTACTTGGGATGTTATCAGAACATGGTCCTCTTACAAAAGTTCTGATGAAGGTGACTCTATACCAGGCTCATGAATGCAGACTTTGGGGAGGCATAAGAATCAGCTGAACACATATCACTAAACTTTCCTGTATTTTGCAAAACCAGGAAAAAATTCCAAAGGGCATCAGAGAACAAGAGCCATCAAATATCAAGGGATTCTGTCTTAGTTTTTTTTTAGTCTGAGCATTAAATAAGGGAGGCACAAAGGTTTTTTTATGACTAAGTCATGAGACTACTTAAGGCTCTTTTCCCCATTTTACAAAAAAAGATTAGGGAAAATTAAGATTTAAAATCATAGATATTTTACAGAATGTTTGCATATATCACACTCCATACTCCAGTGTATGCAATTGAAACATAAAAATTTGGATATCATAAACTTTGCACCCAAAGGGTACCCACACTCTTGGCTGATGAATTTAAACAAAGAAAATGGATCTGCTTTACAGTTTCTTATACAGGAACATGAAGAAGCCAAGACTCCTTCTATACTGAGTGAACTTCATTTATCTCACAACACTCCATGCCCTAAGATCTCATTTACATTCTATACAGGGTGTACATAAAGTCCTGCACGGGTATAATATTTTCTGAACGATAACAGATAAATAAACAAGATTTGGTACATCAATACTACACCTAAAAATCTACTTTTTGAAGGAACTATCAGTTTTCTGTAATATCATGGGGACGTCCCGCAAGGAGTCAGAAGGAAATCTTAAATAGGAGCATAGGTCAATATGGACATCATTTTAAAGGGCTTATCTAGCAGAGTTTAATGCCGCAAACCGCACTCAAAAAGATTGATCCAGTACAAAATGGCGGCTGTTCAAAGATTTTACTTGGTTACATTTTATTAGTAGCCATAACCCCAGTAAAGCAAAACTGCAACCGAACAAATACTGCAGCTAACTACTACATTATGCTTGTCAGTTGTACAGAAGTGAATTATGACATTAGTTATCCTCAAGGGTTACAAATTTGGTCCTAATATATTGATAACGGGGAAAACCTGATAACAGTAACAATTAGAAATCTCAGCGACCTATGACGATCGGAAAACACTTCCTATTTCCATAAAGAGTTGAACAGTTCTCCCTACAGTTGTTCTAGAAATTGGCTGCCTTTCGTGAAAGTAGTCATTAAATAAATGGCATGTTTCCTCGTGTGATCGTCTGTTATTTCCCCAACCAACCATCATAAAAAGTGTTATACGTTCACGTTCGTCAAGCGACATTATGTAGTTGAAGAACTACAAGCAATACGACAAACTCTTTTGTACTAAAGCGCACTGATAAAATGGATGGACAGCACTACTAAAACAAGAAAACTAGAATAGCCTACTATGAATAGACTGGCTAATAGGAAAGTCCTAACTGCGACCCAAAGATAAGAGATTTCTAATTGTTACTGTTATCAGGTTTTCCCTGTTATCAATATATTAGGACCAAATTTGTAACCCTTGAGGATACCTAATGTCATAATTCACTTATGTACAACTGACAAGCATAATGTAGTAGTTAGCTGCAGTATTTGTTTGGTTGCAGTTTTGCTTTACTGGGGTTATGGCTACTAATAAAATGTAACCAAGTAAAATCTTCGAACAGCCGCCATTTTGTACTGGATCAATCTTTTTGAGTGCGGTTTGCGGCATTAAACTCTGCTAGATAAGCCCTTTAAAATGATGTCCATATTGACCTATGCTCCTATTTAAGATTTCCTTCTGACTCCTTGCGGGACGTCCCCATGATATTACAGAAAACTGATAGTTCCTTCAAAAAGTTAGATTTTTAGGTGTAGTATTGATGTACCAAATCTTGTTTATTTATCTGTTATCGTTCAGAAAATATTATACCCGTGCAGGACTTTATGTACACCCTGTATGTTAAAAACACAGTCACTGGTGATGAAACATGGATTTCTGTCAATAACAAAAAGGCTTGTCTCAAAGTGCTTGAAAGACGAGTAAAGCAGCTGTAAAAAATTAGTTACTTGCATAGACGGCAGAATTGTATTCAATAGGTATTGAAAAGATTGTAGAATTGGTTGAATGCATATAGTAAAAGTATTTTAAAGGCTGTTCCTCCAAATGTATATAATAACCAGCCTGTAAAAGTCATATGTGTTGATTTTATTTGAAACAAGCTATTTTCACACTAAACAAGGTAGGAGTAAGCTACACCACATGTCTTTGCTGAGGTTGCATGCTAAATTCAAATCTATTGAACTCATTACATTCTTGATATGTTCTACGGGCGGATAGACAGATAATCAAACAGAAAAAATTTACAAAAAACGCTCTCCAAATTCCACAGTTGGACATGTATCATCATAGAACACATTCTTATTAATGTAGAAATGAAGTTTTAAAATATAAAGTCTGCAGATAAAATCTTTCTTGTGATTTCTTGCCATATGATACATTCAGATTTTTTGTTCATTAAGTTAGGTTCCATAGCAATGCCCTAAGGACAAAAAATTTCTGTGACCTCATCTAGGACCCTACCCCTAGTGACCCTACCTAGGAAGGGTACTACAATGCAAGATTGCATTGAAATAAATATTGTCACAGACTTTGATCACTGAATTTCAACTCTAATATTTATTTGTTTTACTCTATGAATAAAAATTTCACATATTTAAATCTTATATGATTTTACACAATTTGTTCAAAAATGTATTCTGCTACTTTCTCATTGCCATCATGGTTATCCATAAGACCAATGTAAAAATATTCACTAATGCTCAGCCAAATCCCATAGAGTAAAGTGCACCATCATCAAATTCAGTGTTATCTATATAGAAAAAAACTCATGCAAAATTCTTAGTCTAATTTTATTTTGGAGATATGTGGACAGACACAGCAGAAACAAAATTTAGTCAGTCTCTCAAGTAATAGGCTTCGCTAAAGCTCAGCCAAAAATGCATTTATGACATAAATTAATCTAGTCAAACGAACCAGCTACCAAAAATTCTTTGATTAGTCTTCTGAAGGAGGGAATGGCATATATAACTTTAAGGATTGCTTTCAGACATGAATAATACCACCCTCTAACTATTAGTTGGTTTTTTAAACTATTGATACTAGTATCATACACTTGTGATACATACACTTGACAAAGCTATAGAACACTGATCCTCTATCCATAATCACCTTCAAATACTTAATCATCATGTTGTTGTCTAAATATTGCAACTCACATTTGATACACACACTCAGAGGAAAACAGAACACAATGATTGGTTAGAATTTATAACAAAATTTTAATTGATCAAACTATAAGTTAAGAATGCATTTAGAAATGACCACTAGAAGTCCATGACTCTGGCAAGTTTCTTGAGGCGGTTAAGTAGGATGTCGCCACGCTTAACTGTGGTCTGATAGAGGATGTTGCGGTCCAGGCTGGCCTCAGGGGCCTCCTTGCTGCGCACTGAGTCGTCACCGAGATGGGCACTCGTGATGACAGTGCCGGCCACCGAGTCAATCTTACATTGGAGCCTACCGGCTGCAGCGAACCTTGCCACCTCTCGTTCCACAAACTCTGTTGTTACGCCAAATGAGTTTGCCATGTACTCCAAGCTAGAAAAATATGTTAATGTTTAATTAAAATCTGAGGCTAACTAATTGACAGGGAAGTTTTATGTTAAGACCCTATCGTATCCGAGCATAAAGAACTAATAATCAGAGAAAATGTGTGAATTTGATGCGACTGTAACCAATTATCTTTCATTAACCTATAATTGTCATGTATTTCAGTTTGTCTGATTGTGTATGGGAAGTTTGATGACCGCCCAGGGTCAAAATTGTTGAATTGTTGTTTGTTTTGTAGAAATTTGTTTAATATTTATTCACATTTATTTTTAAACAAGTTTCATGAAATCCATTTAGTTGTAAAAAAAACTCATTTTACATAACTTTTTATAGAGCAGTGCACAAAGTTATTTAGCGGTTGCAAATAAACAAATTCCAGAAATAAAAGTAGACAATGAAAGTTATGATCTGATCATTTCAGATATTATCAAGCAAAAACTAATGAACTAATGTGCACATCCAATAGATTTGTTGCTAGTATTCAGTCTTGTAAATTACAAAATCGAGGTGGTACTAACTAGTACACTTTATCGCATACTAAAGTAATGTCAGTTATGGATAACAGTGAAATCCATTTGAGATATACACTAATCAAGTAACAAAATAAAATATGTATTACAATATTTCTTAATTAGAATAGCTCAAATAAGCAAACACAACATAATGTAAAAACCTACGGCTAAGTATACAAGAATAATAAGTACTTTGCTTATTGTTTTATTTCTAGATTTTATTCTAGAAGCTAAGCTATTAAAACACATTGTAATATCAAATTCAAGTTCATTTTTATAATTTAATTTTAATAAATGTAATAATAGTTTTTGAACATGTGTGCAATCACACAAAATCAAATAGAAATTACATCACACCAAGTTTAGATGAGATGAGAAGGAAATAATTCCATTAACATATTTAATATGAAAAATTATGAACAAGACACTCTGAATAGTAAATTAACACGTTAACTGCCACCATAAAGAATTCTAGAGTTCCCTGTAATGCCTAAATTTTCTGTAATCGTTTTCTATGTGATATAGCTTTTTGTGATGAATATAAGTAAATAAAAACGATTCATGCAAATTATATGATATGGAGTGTGTGGCTTAACTTTGGACCGATCGGGTTGGCAGACTTATTTTTCAAGCAAAATTGCCTGAAAAAAATTGTCTTGCCAACCCGATCGGGCCGACATAGAAATTTGAGTACACTTTGGAATATTTAGTTTAAATTGCTGTGAAGACATCGAGCGTTTCTTTTTTTTACTCTATGGTACGTGTGCAATGAAAGGCTGACTGAACAAACATTCCCAACTGCTTCCCGCTCACAGCCGATATGTCGCGTAGTTCGCGCCAATTTATTTACATAACCCTCGCTGCTTTAATTGCGGTTATTCGTTACATAGTTATATGGTTGTTTATGTTTGTCTAAGCGTTATTAACCCTCCATCGGGCGCTAAACAGAGTTTTCCTCCGTGTATGTTTTATTATTAAAAATAGTACTACTTTTCTGATGTCGGCAGTCGTTTCCCGCAGTGTACTTCACGAGCATCTTTCGGGGAAACGAAACAATAGCCTCCCGCTTTTATTTATCAAAATGTGTCAGTATGAGGTCTACTTCCGTGCGTGACTGGACGATTCCTCCGTGAGCGCCCAATGGTGTGTTTGTAGTGCTTGGACGAAATCACCGTGAGCGCCTTATTGTGTTTAGTTTTTATGTTGTAATAATCCGTGTGCGCCTAAATGTGTGACCTGTGATGGTTTCTTTTTAAATTTTACTATATATTTTACTAGCGGGGCCCGGCGCGCTTTGCTGCGCATTTCAATAATTTTTTGCAAAAGTTGCACGCGGCTTCGCACGCAATTTCCCGTTGAAAACAGTACACTATATTCACTTATTCTTTTTCTATCACATTCTAAACATTGCTGAGATAATTGATAGTCGTTCCATCGTGAGCCTCTTGGGCGTATTATGAAGGTATGTACCATATTCCTGCCTCTAGCTGTTACCCACGGCTTCGCACGCAAATATTAAGAACCGAAGTCCTTATATTACTTAGTAAATTTTTTTTTTTACTATAATAAATTTTAGATTAAATTAGTTATATCTCCGATGCCACGATTGAGCTTGCTTTGTTGTCTCGATCGAGAGAATATGTACACACGAAGTTTTGAGAACCATACTTCTGTCAAAAAAAAACAACTAAGGTTGATTTTATAACATTCTTTATATTTGTAGCCAACGTAAGATAGTAATTATGATATCTGCATTACTCTTCTGATCAAGCATGAGCATGGTTTATATTAAATAAATATTGCAGTTAAAGGTGAATTTTTACGTCAAATTTGAATTGTATTATCTGGATAGTAAAGTCTATGTTTAACAGTGATTGCAAAAACAGTTTAAACAAAATTTGTCGTTTCTCTTAAGCTTACTCTATGCTTTAAAACTATAAGTGTAATATATGTTTACAAAGAACAGCTGATTAAAAATTTGAAAAAGACGTTAACATATGTTTGCTGCAATGCATTTCTTATGGGTATTTCTGTAACCAGTGGGGCGGAATCCTGAATCGGGAAAGGGATGGGCATAGCTTATAAACCTTCTCCGTGGAAAAATACATATACGTACAAATTTTCATCATGATCGGTCCAATAGTTCACGATTCCATAAAGGACAAACATACAAAACATTCATTTTTATATATATAGATTTGAATTTTGTGAAATGGAGAATGAAGACGAGAGACTTGTTTAGTACAGTACCAGTGTGCTAGGGAACATTTCAGTAATGATTATGGAGTGAACATTGTCGCTATAACAACCAGAAGGAAAATGTTTTGAAATTTTGTGCAGTGTGTAAAAAAATTTTTAGTAAAGAATAAATTTTTTATTTCAGAGCAATAATTGACATTACAATTGTATAATATCTCAAGAATTGAAGTAAGTTGTTTTTGTAAGAAGTTAAAAACTAAGTTAATTTCCATACATATTTACAGAAGGTTAAAACATTTTTACAATTAATTGCATTATTCCTTAAAATTAATCATGTTGTTATTATACAATAACATTTTTTAAGATTTTTGAATTTCTTATTTGGAAAATTCATTACATAAGAGTGTAATTTCTATTAAATTTCTAAAAATGAATATATTACATTGTAATTAAATCAGTATGAATATTTAAACAAATAAAAACAGTTTAAACGATTATGATATCCATTATTCGCCAACCTGGAGGAAACCTCCGTGAGCGCCTGATGGTGTTTCTAATTTTAAGCGCCCGATGGAGGGTTAAGTATCAGAGATGAGTGGAAACTGAAGGAAGGTGATGTGGAGATGTTTTTTGACAAACCGATGAGTAGTGAACGTGACAGTTATGGAGATAATTATGGTGAATTGGAAAATTATAGTGAATGTGAGTTTTCTGATTTGGAAGACACTGGAGATTTCATCACCGTCGATTCTGTATTCGAGACAGTTTTAAGAAAATCCACAAGTAGACATTAATCTGTATTACAGAAGTAATAATCCTCTTTTATGTATCCAATTAAAAATAAACTTTGTTTTATAAATATTGAAATATTAGATATTATTTTATATCCAATAATTCCAGAATAATAAATCGTAAACTAAAACCCTTTTAAAATTCTTTTATTTCAGACACGTGTTTCGGTATAAACCATCTTCAGTGTGAACCGTATTTATACCGAAACACGTGTCTATAAAAGAATTTTAAAAGGGTTTTAGTTTACGATTTATTATTCTAACATAAAGATAACCCTATAATGTGGAGTTCATAACATAACCAAATAATTCAAAAATAAACGCTCACAAAATAGTTTTTATAATTTCATTCACAACTATAATGAATAATAAAACAATATAATCACATAATAACATCAATTAACGAAAGTATAAAAGAAAATTACATCAACAATTGGTAAAAATAAATTTTGCCGACCCGATCGGGAGATAAAAATTCATAATATTCCTCGGTGTTTTAGTGAACCTAAAAAATAACGAAACAACGTTCTCTGTTCATTCTTGTATCTATTTAGAACATTTAGTCCACTGGTTTGCCACAATGCTCGTATTTGCAATAAAGTAAAACTATGTCATTGTCATGGTGAGGCCCGATCGGGTCGGCAGTGCATAATAGCAACAAAATATTCGCCGACCTAATCAGGTTGGCATGGCAGTTAACGTGTTAATGTACCTGCCGCATTCCAAATATGAAACATGAAAATAAAAGATAACTAAATAATAATAAGAAGTAAAGAATGGAAGTGTCACCTGAGAGAACGGTAGGCTTGTAGGATCTGCTTGTACGCCCTAAGTCTCATCTCCTGCACGTAATGTCGGTAGTGAGGGTGGAGGAGAGGGTCTCGTTTCATCTCCACTTCTATACGAGCCAAACACACTAAGAAGTCAGAGTAGCGGCCATCGTACAGTGACACAAAGTACTCACGCAGATCCTACACACATACAAGAATTGTTTTACATTTAAAAATCTTGATTACATCTGGTTCTAATAAATTAAATCTTTGAAGAGAGCTTAAACCCATTGCAGATTGAGCTATTTCAATGTGAATGTCCCAGTATTTACAAATTATTTATGACCTCACTTATTTTGACAATTGTCTTAAAGCATCACTGAGTACAACAATCACTGATGGTTTGTTGTATGAGAAATATCAATCTCATAACAGTTCGTATCCCACTATACTAGGATATCAAAATATTTAGTCCTCAAAAGAATAGAATAGGCACTTTACATGACACTTAGTTTTCCCTAAAAATCCCTTGAAAAAATTCTCTTCTCATTATATTAGGTAGAACTCCTTGGATGAGGAGATATCACTTGAATTAATTTAAACGAATAACTTATTACCTGATATTGTGAATGCAATGCCTGTGCCATTACGCCATGGTGCATAAGTTTTTTGCGGAGGTCACAACGTGGTAGAGCAATCATGCAGGCGAGCACGGTGTATCGAATGATTGTGCCAAAGTCTGCCAACTCGTAAGACTCAAATGTTGGTACAACATCCACAAAGAGGTGGGCTGCCCGAGTGAAATCCCTGATGGCTAGGCTCCAAACACCTTCATACGCTTTCAGCTTGTTACGTGCACTCCAGTCACCTCCGCTTATGCCTGAAATTATTATTTACAAAATTTTTGCTTTTTCTTATTTCACACTTTAAAGCTGTATTAATTATTGTAATTCAATCAGCCTTTCACATCAGTTTTCCAATTTACACACACACTGAAACATCACTAACAAAATTAATTCCTTGAGATATTTCGGATTAAAATACAATGTTTTAAATTGGTAAAATGTTATATTATTCTGATACAAAATATGATGCATCAACTGGAAATTTTTGTTAAATGGCTAATCCTATCTGCATTTGTATAATGATTAAATCAAGCAAAAAAAAGTGAAAACAAGCTTAATTTAATTAAATTTAACAATATTTTCTATAAATACTTTATTTTTTTAATAATAACAGGTTGCAGTGTATAATATGGATCAAAGAAATGACATTGCATTACTCTTCAGTGACACCATTTGTACTAAAGAGAATTAAAAAAAAAACACAAGGACATCAGAAACATTAGGATTAATTACAGTCACCATAATGAGGTATTGCCAGGCTAGGCGGTATGACAACAGACATGACACACTGTGCCTCTCTTGGCCAGACCTCAACTGTCTTCTTTGCTGCACTCCAGTATAGTATCTGCAACACTATCTACTCACCCTCAATCAACTCTGTGGCCTTCTCAATGGCTGAACTCATGCCCTTGATATTGCAGCCGTGGAAGAAAGACACTCGGAAGAGCGAGAAGACAGCATCAATCCTATGGCTCTTCGGCACCGTCTTGTCTTCTATTTTAGAAGTAGCCAAGGACTGTACACAATCAATAAGAAACAAATTGAGTATATTTTGAATTAGTATACAAATATGTAATTTATAACATTGAATTAATTGGACGATAAATGGCTAGTGTAAAATATAATGTTAGAACTATGGTTTCATTTAGTCTAATATCTTCCGATGCTCCTAAAGAAAACATGATTTTGTTTAAGACAAATAAATTTTAAATCAAATAAAAACTGTAAATTTGTAACAATTGAGATGTTAGCTGCTAGAAAGGCCTATCCAAAATCCTTGTTAACTGCATTAAGAAGTTTGATTAGTATTGCAGTTAAGAAGTTTAGAAAACTCACATGATACATTTATGTTATTATCGCCATATTTCCTATTTTATTATCATAATAAATTACTGAATTTAATTATTATTCTTAACTAATGTCAGAGCTCCTTTTAGACTAACATAGACGACAAAAAACTAAACTATTTAAAACACTACACTATTTTATTAAGCAGATATAATCAAAACTGACATTCTTTTTTAGTATTTGATATGCCTGTTGCAATGTTCAGGGAAAAATAAGTATCACTTCACACAACTTGCAAATGAAAATCATCGTTCATTTCTTTAATATTTAAACGACAATTAAAATCAAATTCTGCAATACTAATAGTAGGTTACACCACCACAATACAAAACAAACATGTGAGGTTATTGAACAGCAGAAAACACAAATGTAAAGCTAGTTGAGGGTAACCAGTTGTCTATGTTACAAGGGCCTTGTAACATATGAACCTTGAAACCTATATTATCTTACCAAGAAAGAGGAATATTTTAATGAATTAAATTTATAGAAGATGGCATATTGAGAAAAAATTTAAGCAATTTTCCCAAAAATGGGTCTATTTCGAGATTTACCCTTCTACAGGCACTGTCCCACAATTATTAAAAACGCAAAATATTTATTATCATAATTCTATCATATGACTAATTATAAGACAAACAGTATATTTAGGAATTGACAGTAAAAGTAAAAAATTACCATTTACTTTATTTTTAATAGAAATTATAATGAAATTATACAGCTAGTAGAGAACCTTTATGTGGCAGCACCAGCCATATGCTACTTCAACGATAGCTGTTAAGCATTATGACGATCATTAAAACAATTAATATCTCCTAAAGTCAAAAAATAGACCTTGAGGACTTTATCTTATCACTTTTTTAGTTCCCCTCTAGAATGCTCCAATTCTAGTTCCAACAACTAAAATGCTCTCTACCGATTGAGAAAGATGTGTACTTTGGATCACTGGATTCTAAAAGATAGTTTTCAAGGTAATCCTGCTGATTTTCCCATCAACGAGGAACAATCATAGAGAAATATGGTGTTTATTATTGCATTTAAAAATAATTCAAAGGAAAAGAGAAAACCAATGCATAAATCAATCAATAACAATTATAAATCTAACACAAGTTTCATGGCCTCTAATTGCGTAGAAAATGACTCTTAAATACTGACCGTTGCGGCCTCGCTGTCGCCGATAGAACACAAGTAGTCCAGCTTGCTTTGCCAGACACCGCATAGTTGACTTTGGTCCTCCTCATCCAATACATTGTTCTCATGTTCCTTCTCCAGTTCCTCCAGCCGCTTGACATTAGCTGCCACCATCTCGTCAAACAGGGAACTATTGAACTCCCAGCCCAGGTCTGCACACACCTGTACCATTTACAGACTTGAGATATCAAAATCCTCACAATCTTGAGAAGAATTGAGAATGGATAAAAGATATAGAGTTAAAAAAGGTTTTTTGCAACAATAAATGTCCTACCAAAAAAATGTAGGTAGAACATACTGGATTTTTGTCTCTACAACAATATTGGTTGCAAGTCCAGATTTCAATGTTACAACCATTCCTCCAACAAGCATTGAACCTGAATTTCCTGAATTTAGAGGCTGTATATTACCCTTCAATCCACTATAATGTCTTAACTTAGCTTTCGTAAAGCCTATCACTAAAGGGTTGGAAAAATGTCATTTCTATGAGTCTGTCTATCTGCTACCTGTTTTATAACACCACACAATGTTAAAACCGGTAGTATCTATGCAAAGTGACAAATCGCAGTGTAAAAATTTCAGAATCAAGACTGTTTTCCACTTTAGCGTTTAATTCATTTATGAACATTTAAAGGATGGCCCAGAATGGATTCAATTTAAAAACTAGAAAACTGTTAATCCATAAAAAAAAACTAAGCGTTCACTTATAGATGTGCTTCCTTTATACCTTAAGTACAATAGAATTGTAAATAAATATTTTTAACATCAACATCCCTTAGTCATGGGTTTTTAAGTCTTTCGAATGAAATACATATGGAGTTAACAATGGATAATGTGAACTCACTTCCTTGTAGTACGGTGCCATGTTGCCTTGCTTGATCCCTGTCATCAGCTTGTCCCTTAACTCCTTGTCCCCTTGATACTCTGGCAGCCTCAGGGCGAACCGCCAGTGGGCCAGCTGCATGTAGGCTGGAGTGACTCCCTCGCCTTCTCCCATCCTACAACACAAGGACATTGTATTCTTTGAAGAATATGTTTAAATAAACCCATCTTCAGTATAGATTATGTACATACACGAGTAAATTTAATTTAATTGCTTAAATTCACTACTTAACTCCTCCTGCCACCATTTCAATTCAGTTTTAAGATTAAAAATTCTTAGAGAATCACAGAGCAACTGACTGGACAAAATGTTAGTTTAAGTGGACAAAATAAGGATCCCTGAGTGTATATATTGTTTTCTTCATTATACTGTTTATCATTATATGAATAGTAACTTTACAAGAGTATGAATGGTACCTTAAAACTGAAAACAATGTTATTTAAATAGTTCAGCACTGTAAGGGAACAGCAATTAGTAAATGATTTCCAATATGATGAGTACACACTGAAACATTTTTTTAAGTTTTTTAAAACCTCTCCGTTGTGAACATTTTTATTTGCATTATGTGAGTCAATTATCAGTTCAGATGAAATCGGATGATCAGTTGAGATACAAATACATCAAAATATGTAAAACAATAACATGCAATATTTACTGTTTTAATGTATTTAAATAATAATAATATAGTAGATAAAAAATGAATATAAAGACTTTTAAAACTAATATGTATACTAATCAAATATATAGTTTTAGTATTTAACATTTTACTTTTTATGTACTAAAATTTGTTTGCTTGTCTTTTTTTGCACAAAATGTACACTTCTTATCCATTTATGTATTATTAGTAACATTGTTACATATCACTAAAACTCTAATTATTATGCTTTGTAGATTATTAAACAGGAAGTATTAAGTATAATAATGCCAGATATTCTATGGGATTGTTTCCTGTATGTGTATAGATATTGAAATTTACTTGAAAGTATTAAGTAAATTATTATTATTGTTATTTTTTTCATGAACTTTTTGGTTAATTGTGATTTTAAATTAGCCTATGTTATTTGATTTAGAATGTCTTAGTAATTATATAGGCCTATGTATGTATTAATATTGTTTTGTCCAAGAAATGTAGTGCTCTTAGGTATAAAAATGCATATGTATATATGTGTGTTTGTCTAGATGTATGTAAGTGAATATGTATGTGTGTAGCCTATGTATTTTCTTTTCTTTTATTACTATAGCACACCTTTGACCATTATATTTTGTAATGTTAATATAGTTTTAATTTTAATTTAAGAATAGGGAGTCCATCAAGAAAGTACAATAATACAACTGTTCTAAAATATTAATTTAAATTCAAGGATAGGGCGGAATTCAAATTTACAAACAATGTAGGCAATATGGTAATATTTCTTCTTTGGAGATATCTCAATTTTTAGTACCCGGTCAACAAGTTGTCGGTGGGTCAACAAGCGCAATGGCAGACTGTAATGTGCATAAAAAACACTGGGTAAGGTACGATAAGCGAACCCAGTTTTTTATATCGAAGAATATAACCATCGATACCTAATAATCGCATCTTGAATCCTAGACTATCAACTGATATAAAAGTATATATAGTCCTAAATAACAATCATATGTTTTAAATTAAAATATGAGTATAAAAGAACATAGGAAAACTCATACATAATTAAGAAATTGTATAAATAATAAAGAAACCAGAACGAGATCAATCAAACAGGAAAACTCATAAATAATTATGAGCCACAATTCATATGGTCTATGTCATAATATTAATAACACGATTACGTGTATTATTAATTTAAAGTGTTTACAGCTGTTGATATAGGCTAGATTAAGTTAATTGTTCAAAATAATTAATCAGTATCGATGGTTTTGATTAAGTAATATCGTTTGTCAATTTTGATATAAAAAACCGGGTCCGCTTATAGTACCCTACTCAAAACACTAAACAATGACCGATTGCTTTGAAATAAGTATTCAGACAGTAAGGAAATTCTTGTAATAGGCTACTTCTATGTTTCATAGTTATCAATTTTTAGCACAGCCAACAGGTTCCTTTTTGTTTGGCCAGGGTCAACAAAACAAAAGTTACCTTTTTCACTTGCAAAACTGTTTTGTTGTTCATCATAGGAATCAATAAATGAAAGACCATCAATACTGGAGAACAAACTGAAAGAGAACCAAAGTAATAAATCAATTATGAAACTTCGATTTTTAAAATGTAATACATGATACAGTAGGCTATGATATACTATATTAAGACAAGAGAGCCACTTCCTAACCTACAAAACAAATTGGACAAGAATACTGTTTGGTATTATCTCGCTAACTATATGAAAATATAGAAATATCATACTTACTTAAAACTGTCTGTTGCTTTGTGCAGTGGTTTTTGATTATGAGTATTAAATGCTTTATAGTTAACTCGAGAATTCAAACTGACAAGTCACTCTAAGTCTAAAGCCTAGACGTTTTTCCTGACGTTTTCTTCTTCTTTCATAGGAATAAGGAATGCAGACCAGACAGACCATGAGCACAGATCTGAGTTTCCATTGCTGGAGGACAGTACGAGGGTTTTTTTGTGTTCCAATTTTCTTGTTTGCACAAACCATGCTGAAGGTTTATATCAGTTACCTCACAGATTTCTGCCTTGAGATTGTTTATTTTTACATTTGCATGATAACCATACTTAACTCTCTGTATGGTTATGCTATGACTGTCACATACTGTTTTTTTTTTTTTTTTTTTAATTTGACAGCCCTAGCGTGATATTTAATATTATACGCTAATAATGAAACTTGAGATTTGCGGATCGGTTTGATTTACTCTTATCTGGGAATCTAAATGTCAACTTAGACAAACCAACGATACAACGGCACATCGACATCGATTGAATTTTCATACCACATACGACTCTCAGAGTAAATAGCGGTTGATCAATACTGAGCAAACATCTATTTATTTGTTTATAAGGAAATTGTTACTTGATATGATGCGACATATTGTATTAAAATTCTAAAAGGTCTGGTTGCAAATAGACAGGGGATTGATTATGTAATTTAAAAGGTCAACATTAAAAGAGTAATAATTGAAGGATTATTCTTCCTGTATTTTAATGACGAAACGATATATATTTCCACGAAAAAATGCAACATATGTCCTTTTTCAAATCTATCATATTCATCTTACGCAGTTGATAATTTGAATGCAATAGTTTATTTAGTTTAAAATAAGGCATGCTAATCACGAACGCGGTTTTGTAATAATCAGTTTAAACTTGTTTTAAGATTAAATATATACTGTAGTTAATTTTTAAAAACTTCCCACAAAAATTAATATTTTGGAACCAGATAAAAACAGCAGTTGCTTTTTTACCATAACAGTTCAATTTCCTTTGCATTTATATTATACTAAATGTCAAAATAATTCATTGGAAATTGTTTCCAAATGATAAAAACACAGACTACAGTGATTTATTAGAAATCATTTATCAATGATTTTCAAAACAAACAGTATAAAACTGAAAAGTTTATGTCCTCTAAAATGTTATTTAGCTAAACGTGTTGCTATGCCAAAGGCACGTTAAAAAAACTCGTACATCTTCCACAAAAATTTAAAACAGCTGTTTGTTATTCAAAGAAATTCAACCAACCTAACCTAAAGAAAGGCTAACCAAAACCAACCCCGGATTAACTTGCTGGATCACACACACAACTAAATACCGTCCGTGATTTTCCGAATAGGCGGTTATCTATTAAAATGTTAAGTTAAAATTCTAATTATTATTTTGTAACCATGATTAAAATGTAAACTTTTGAAAGCACGCAAATTAAACATTCTAAATAAATATTTGCATCCTTAATCTTGTGTGAAATGGCAAAACAAATAGTGTTTGTAACTGGAAACGCAAAGAAGTTAGAAGAAGTTGTTAAAATACTGGGCGAAACTATCCCGTTTCAGGTAGTGTAAAACCATATTTTATATAATTGTAATCATTTATTCACATGGGCGTGTTGTATTCTAGTTGACAAAAACATAGGAAAAGACTAACTTAACCATCAAATCATTGTTTAGTTACTTTTTGTAAGGATGCAGAGCTGCATAAATCTTTAATAAGGAATAGAACACATATGAAATCAGAATATATGTATTACACTTGGCTTACATGAAGATGACTCTTCTGTACTAAAGATCTGAACATTGAATTCATATAATTTAGGTAATTGTGTTCAACAATGACAACAATAGATTGATAGTTCTGTTTTTAATATATGAAGTATCGGGTAGGGTACAATAAGCAGACCCGGTTTTTTATATCGAAGAATATAGTCATCGATACCTAATATTCGCATCTCAAATCCTAGACTATCAATCTATATAAAAGTACCTATAATCCTCAATAACAATCATAGGATATGTTTCAAATTAAAATATGTATTTAATATTTACAGTGATAAAACAAATTATTATAACCAAAATTAGGAAAACTGAAGACGACCATATTTACTCCTCTCACAGTTACAGTTGTTTCTTTCCCACAAATTTCCCATAATGGATTTTTCGGTACGAGTCCAAGGTAATTCTAAGCAATATATGGGTCAACCTCGATTTTTCTCATATTACAATATAATGTTCCAATAGTCAATTAGAAAAGGAAATGACTAGAATTTCTTGCCGGAAAGCAGTTATAGGGAGCAGGCAAACGCCAGACGGTCATATATTGCTTAGAGTTACCTATTAGTGATCAGGGGCACTGACGTGATCTAGGCTTCAAATTTGGAACTACTCGAGTTAATTTTTTTTCTAAAAGAGCAAGCAGCGCAAAGTGCTGCGCAGCGGGCAGGCATCGTGCGTGATCCTTTTTTTTTATTAAAAATTTCTTATAAATTGTTATTACATATTACAATATAATGTAATAGTAAACCAATATAATCCGCCCAATACAAAATCTCCGTAAAAATCTGGTAAAGGAATCTGTCTCATTCCTTTGGCCTGAATCAATTCAGTATATACGAGATCTTCATTCGTACGAAGATCACGCACGATGCTTGCCCGCTGCGCAGCGCTTCGCGCTGCTTGCTCTTTTAGAAAAAAAATTAACTCGAGTAGTTCCAAATTTGAAGCCCAGATCACGTCAGTGCCCCTGATCACTAATAGGTAATTCTCGCGGTTGCCTGCTCCCTATAACTGCTTTCCAGCAAGAAATTCTAGTCATTCCCTTTTCTAATTGACTATTGGAACATTATATTGTAATATGAGTTGCCTGCTCCCTATAACTGCTTTCCGGCAAGAAATTCTAGTCATTTCCTTTTCTAATTGACTATTGGAACATTATATTGTAATATGAGAAAAATCGAGGTTGACCCATATATTGCTTAGAATTACCGAGTCCAACATGTTGAAGCCACGAAGAAGCAAGTCGTGAAGTTTTCTAAAATTGACTGCCATTTTTAACAATCAGAATTACTTATGTGAAATTGAAATATTATCCTAAGTGTATTATTGTAGAGTGTTTACAGCTGTTGATATAGATTATTTAAGTTAATAGTTCAAAATAATTAATCAGTATCGATGGTTATGATTAAGTAATATCGTTTGCCAATTTCGATATAAAAACCGGGTCCGCTTATCGTAGTCTGCCCTAAAATGGTGTAAATCAATAAATAATCTGAACATAAAACATACAGATAGACTGCCATATGGCCTTTTGACCCCAAAATGAAAAACGTTCTTCCTTGTACATAGAGGAACCATGTAAATATATGTAATTTTGTCAAATTTTGCTTACTGCAAAGGGAACACCATTTATCTACCCAAAAGTCTGATGTTTCTATCAATTGTAGACAAAATATAACTGTTTAAATAAGCTTGAGAGAACTTCATGTTTTTCTTCTTAAATATGTATTTTTCTGTTTTGCAGCTCGTTAATCGCAAAGTGGATTTACCAGAACTCCAAGGAGAATATGAAGATATTTGTATCAAAAAGTGCAAAGAAGCTGCCAGGATAGTCGAGGGTCCTGTTATTGTTGAAGATACTTGTTTAGGATTTACAGCTTTGAAGGGCCTTCCTGGTGAGTAAAGGATTTTTGGTTGGACATATTCAGTTACTCTGTATTTTACTTCTTTCAATGGCACAATGGAAGGGATCACAAGGTGACAATTTGGTCCTTTCATTCCATAGTTTCTGACAGGCTACATGAGAGTCTGAGGTATTTCTTTAAGTGCGGGATCAGAGTTAATAAACCACCAAGATCAGGAAACAATAAAAACACAATAACACTAAAACTGTGTATACTATTTAACAGTTGATTCAAAGGTTTAAGTGTACAGCTAAGACTTCATTTAATCATCTTTGTTGTGTTGTGTTAATGATTCAATACTCTAGTAAACTGTGGAGCAGAATAGGCTGAGCAAGCCGAACTGTTTCCTGTGGTATTACGCACTGTGACAGGGCTATTCAATAGTTAACATACCAATAATAATAGTTGATGGGGAACCTCTATAAATTGACATGTAAGTAAGTTACTTTATCTGTATAAAACAATGTTGGTACTTTGGTATTATCCGGAAGCCACGATTACACCAAAATAAATTATGGTTTAAAAAACAGACTATTTAACCTATATTGAAATTTACAAGTTATTACAATGAACAGTTATTGTATGCCTCCCAAAAAGAAGTAATGCCGGCAAGAAATGGGTTGTATACATCGCACCAGTCGTCGCTACTCCTGATCGTCACATGTATTCTGCCAATAAATACTTTTCTCTTCAGTCCAAAGTAAATCCCAGATGAAATGATAAACATATGAATTTATTCATGATTAATTATAAATTAATCAAGTGCATGACAATTGATGAAACCAAAAACTAAAAAAACAACAATGAGTTATATTAAAGTGAAAGATGATTCGTGTGTCTAGGCTTACTTGAAGGGTCGCTCGCCTGTGACTGTTTGTTGGGTTCCTGGTCATAAGGGGATCCCTGGGAATGAAAGAGCTGATGCCCTGGCCAAGCACCAAACGCAAGCGTCAATTATGACAGACCCTCAACCGTTCTGCGGTATTCCAAGGTGTGAATCCTTTGGGGGTGTCTCGAAATGGGTTCGCGTTGAACATGAGAGAAGGTGGAGGTTGCATATGGGCATGAGAATGAGCAGAATGGTACTACAGTTGCCTTCTTCCAGAGTGGTGTCTGACCTTCTCTCACTAAATAGATCAATGTCTTCTCAGGTTATAGGTCTGATCACGGGACATGGTCACCTGATGGAGCATCTTCACAGAGTCGACATCCTTCAGGAGGATCCACTCTGTAGAATGAGTGATGAGCAGGATGAAACTGCTGAACACTTGCTCTTTTATTGCCCTTCAATAGCAAGGGAGCAGTATGCCATCTTTGGTAGTTTGGACAAGGGTGGTGAATTTCCCCAGGAGGACCTGATAGGTTGTTTTCGGCGGTTTGTGGAACTGCTGAAATCATAGATTGGTAGGCCTCGTGGTGTGCTTCCAGGGTGTGCAAAAGGCCTTTTAGGCTTTAAGTGCATGGCAGTAGGCCGCCCCATAGAAAAAGAAGAAGGGCTATTTTGACGCGATTTGGCGACAGGTAGTATGACTCATCAGCTATTTTTATATTCATTATGAAACAAGGAAAGTACTAGTAACATATAATGAAGTTTAATTTTGTTCCTGATAAGGAAAACTCGTTCAAAAATAGTGGCCTCCGGATAATACATAAGTACCACAATGTTTTGTGAGTTTTAGCAAGTTCAAATGTTCACATTTTCAGGTCTGTTTTCTAGGACCTTATATAAAATGGTTTCTCGACAAACTCGGACCAGATGGACTCCACCAGATGCTTGCGGGCTGGGAAGACAAAAGTGCCACAGCGATGTGCACCTTCGCCTACGCTGAGAGTCCAACCAGTGACGTGCTGTTGTTCAGGGGAGAAACAAAGGGAACTATTGTCAGCCCTCGAGGGCCTAGGGACTTTGGTTGGGACCCGTGTTTCCTGCCAGAGGGATACAACCAGACCTATGCTGAGATGCCCAAGTCGCAGAAGAATGAAATATCTCACAGAAGTAAGGCTGTGCTCAAGTTAAAGGAGTATTTTGATAATAAAAGGTAAACAATGAGTTTTAAATTTTGTTTTATATATTAAAACTCTGAATGTGATACAAATTTTAACATGGTTATCATTGAATTGTAAATAAATTTGTGCCCTGAAACATAGACTCTCTTTTCCCTTTTCTTCACTATCTGAAAAAATTGTATGTATATAGTGGCCAGTGGCATAAAGGTCAGCTAAAAGTTGTAACTTTTTGTTTGAATTATGATATGTGAACAAAGATTTTGACAGAAGAGTGATTGATCGACAGACATATATGCTATACTACATGAATAGGTTCTTTTATGTAGAGTATTGTGAAGGAGTTCCATGGTTTACTGTAGATCATAATGAAAGATATGTTATAGAGTTTGTAACTATGAGTAAAGAAAGAAAGCAGTTGGAGCAAAAGAAGTTAACATTCTTAACTAATTTATTTTCTACTGAAAATACAGTATATTCAATAAGTGCCTGGTATCTTTTACATTCCTATGTATAATTTACTTAATTTCGAAATTGGCTGAGGATTAGCGAAGCGTATTACTCAGCGGCTGGAAAAAATTTCATGTCGGTCGGTTTGTCTACACAATATCTCAAAACTGACCTATAAACATGAAACTTTTCATAAAATTTTATTTATATATAAGCAGCCAGACTTTGATGATGGTGCATGTCGCTCCATGAGATTTGGCAGACCGTTAGCAAATATTTTTATATTGGCTTATGAACCATAATGGTAAGGACAAAATAGCAGAATAGATAAATTTGTAAACAGAGTACATCATATGAGATTTTAACATTTTACTTATTAACACAGATAAACTACCCCAACACGTACAACTTCATCTTTGAATGACTATGTGTGTAGACTTTTATAAATTATTATGAAACTTAAACAGTAGATTGACAATCTCTTTAAAAATCTAATATTTGAGTGATTGTTTATCTGTCTATTCATTCACAGAACATTTCGAGTATGAAATGTGTTTTTGAGTATAGACTTGAAATTTTGTATACAACGTCAGAAAACCTGTTACGTGTCACGTGTTGTGGTGTACTCCTACCTTGTTTTATAGAGTGTGAAGTAATGGGACATTTAGACAAAAAAGTAATTTTTAAATTCTGCTTGACTGACTTATTTATTTAAAAATATAATTTTTGCATATCTATAATTTAACCTTGAGTGAGTTGAACATACCTGATTTTCTAGCAACACACCTGGGAGAAAACTGAATTCTTTTTGTACCCTCTGGAAAAGGACCCACTAATTGTTGTAAATTCACAATGTTAATATTATAGAAAAGTAAGTCATACTGTTTTATCCTTCCATGATAACTTGAATAAAAAAAAAGAACAAATACATAATTTTTACAAAAATGACATTTTTATTTTCATTTTATAAAGGATTGATACTACTAGCTGAATGCCTGTGTTTTGCTATGGGATCAACATATAAACTTATGTAACTTATTTTGTTGTGTACCAACTATTACTGTACATTAGATACTGTAATGAATTGGTCATTCATTAATATTTGTTAGTTTGTCATCTTAAAACTTCCTTGTAAACAATTTTGGTGTGACCAAACTGACCGGAGAATTTACTCAAGAGCAGGTCAAATACAACTAACTGTGAGAGCAGATGATACCACTTTCCTCAACATTAATTCAAACATTGATGAGCTTAATATCTTGGCACAAAGTGCTCTGGATAAGGCATCGGATTGGTTTAAAGCAAACGGTTTTCTTTTAAATGAAGATAAAACCCAAAACATAATTTTTACTTTAAGAGCTATTGGTATTGATAATAATTTAGATAAATATTCAAATCAAGTAAAATTTCTAGGAGTTTGTTTTGATAAAAATTTAACATGGGGTTCTCATATTGATTACATTAGCTCAAAATTATCTAGGGTTATTTTTCTAATTAAAAAGCTTACTAATTGTATTGAAACAAATTATATTAGACCCGCTTATTTTTCTTATTTCCAATCAATTTTTAGATATGGTTTAATATTTTATGGAAACTGCAGCAGGATAGATGAAATATTAATTTTACAAAAAAGAGCAATCAGGATCATATGTGGTGTTAGTTTTTTGGAACATTATAAACCTTTATTTATAAACTTAAAAATTCAAACTATTTTCAACTTATACATATATGACTTAGTTTTGTATACTTTTCAATACCCTAACAATATTAAGTATGCTGATCATAGCTACAATACTAGGAGTAAGGCAAGTAGGCTTACTACAATCAATTTCTGCAGACTAAATAAAACCATTAATAGTCACCTGAAGTTACGAAAAGTTTTGTAACTTTTTTTAGACCTGTTTCACTAAAAATTTACAACAAATTACGTAATTTAATAAATATATACCCTAAAAAAGTGTTTTGCAATAAATTTTATAATTGGCTTCTAAACAATCCTTTTTATTCTGTAGATGAATTTTTTGCTGTATCCCATATTAATTTATAATTATTTCTAAAGCTAACTAAGGATAATTTTTTATATTTCATGGATGTGTTTACATATGACTTATATTTTAGTATGTAAACATGTAAACATGTATTTATTTATTGACTTGGCTACTGGCTTTAAAGTGACTTTGTCGATGAGTGCAAAAACTTAATATGACAATAAATATTATTATTATTAGTATCACGGGCTCCTTAAATCTACTCCAGTCAAGTTTAACGATTGCCCATGAGATTTATTTATTGTCATTTAAACACAGATTTTGATTGGGAACTGTAGTCTTTAAATTGAAACTGATAATCTGAAAGAATCATGGAATATGGAGTAAGAAAACTGTTCCACATGTCCAACAGCCAGTAAATATGTTAGCCTCTATGATATTTAAGTACAAAGTTTTGACTTATAGTCTCTTGCCATTGCATAGTTTAGGGAGGATGAGATCCGTAGTAACATTATTAGAGATCCAACTTTCAAGTACAAGTTGATAGGTGAAATTACTAGTGAGTTAAGAGTTTTCTTGGTGAGAACTTAGACAGTGTCTTATGATTTACTACTGAATTCATAGACTAGTATTTCACAACCTCAATAGGAATCTGCTTCAATAAAAGATCGTCCTAAGTGCTTACATTTCCATCCTCAAACTCCTATAACCTCCCATCTCCTATGTCTAAAAGTAAATGTGAGAATTTATCAGCTATTAGGATACTGTTAAGGTATAGTATCATGTTTACGCTAAAATATAAAACTATAACATTGAGTCAAAGATAGGATTACTTCAACTTGATCAGTGCAAGTTCTTCGAGGTACTAAAGGAAGTGTTCATCGATAGTCAATGTTATCAAGATTCATTCATTTCTACATATCTCGCAAAAAGCCAATATTGTTTGACATATATTTAAATTTAAAGAAAACTTTTCAGTAAAAGGTATTTTTTAATTACTATTGAATGACCTCTAAATACTATTTGTGGAAAATGTCAGCTTTCTAGGTAGTGGATGGCGAGATATTGTGGGATGGTGGTTCGGCTCTTTTTTCAAATTGAAGTAGGCAACATGCACAGAAATCAGAAATTCTTTATTGATAATCTTTAAGATTACAAGTAGCGTCAATTAACAAAAAGTTTACATAGTTATAAAATATAAAAGTTCATGTTTGTCTCTGTCAAGTTGTCAGTCTCCATAAGTAAAATTCCTCCACTGTGTAGGTGGTTCTTTGCAAGAGCCAGTTCTTTATTGCAGTCTTCATGTTAATGTGATTGTTTCCTATTTTCTTAATTTCTTCTGGCAGAGCATTAAAAAGTTTTTTCCCGGCATAGGTTGGTTTTTTCTCAAATACAGCTGTTCTGTGAAGAGGTAGTGGAAAGTCTTGACCATGTCTTGTGTTATGTTCATGAAGATTACTATTTCGAGGAAAGTCTTTTAATAAGCAGTACAATATCGTTTCCAGAATATATAGAGAAGTCACTGTCAGTATATTCAATTCTTTAAAAGTAGCTCTGCAGCTTTCTCTAGGTCCTAGCTTCCCCATTAACCGGATTGCTTTCTTCTGAATTTTGAGGACTTTTAGTAGGTTAAATTGAGTTGTGCCCCCCCATGCTGCTATCCCATACCTGAGATGACTTTCAAATAGGGCATAGTACGCTATTTTGGTAGATTCAAGAGTGCTTGTTGCATGGGTCCTTCGCAAAGCATAGAGTGATGAATTTAGCTTCAGACATAAGTTGTCAATGTGATTTGTCCATTTCAATGTATTATTTAGTGTTATTCCTAAATAATTCATGTCCTCTGTTTCTTGAATACCAGGGATTTCGGACACATAGTTTTTATTAGTTCCTAGAGTGAGTTGTTTAGTTTTCAAGCTGTTTAAGACCAGATCATTGTATTTGAAATATTGTTGGGCCATATTGAATGAGATGTAGGAGTTTATTTCTAGCTGCTCAACATCCTTCTGGGCTGAGAGTAGTACGGTATCGTCTGCGTACATGATGGAATTTGTGTAGTTTTCCAAGAATATTGGCAGGTCATTGGTGAATAAAATATATAACACTGGTCCTAAGACGGAGCCTTGGGGAACCCCTCGAGTCATAGGTAGTTTTTCAGATTTAACAGTACAGGTCTCTCCCATTCTTCTCTGTTTAACCTCTACAACTTGGTATCTTTCGTTCAAATAACTCTCAAACCATTTTAAGGCTGACTGTTGGACGCCAAGAGTTTGTAGTTTGGCTAGGATGAGCTTATGGCCAAGACAGTCGAAAGCTTTGCTCAAGTCTAAAAAGATACTAGTGATGGTGTTGCCCTCTTCCAGGTTGTCTGTAATATATTCAACAAGGTCTATTATTGCAGTTGATGTAGATCTTTCTTTTCTGAAGCCATGTTGATTATTGGATAGGAGGTTATTGTCTTGTAGGTGAGTGAGTAGTCTAGAAAGAGTGATCTTCTCTATTATTTTTGATACAGTTGGTAGTAGTGAAATGGGACGGTAGTTTGTTGCTTCATCTTTGTTTCCTTGTTTCCACAACATCAACATAGTTTTTTATATTTGTGCCAACTGACAAGGTCCAATGCCTTAGTTTTTAAGAAAATGTGAAGTCAGTCAATGTTTGGCTTATATATACGCGTATAATGTCATTAGATGTACTTCGATTAGTTTAATGATAGTTTGTTATTGAAGAAAACTACCAGCCACACATTGTTACACTTGGTACATTTGAAGTAGTTCAAATATGTATAATCTTTACATAATTTAATTTAAAATGACTGGCTCTTAAATTTTGAACTTATATGTTCACAATACATATAAATACAGTTTTTTGTATTAGTTAAATGATGTAAACAAAACCACCTATATATATTTATATAATTTTAAATTAAATTATGTAAAGATTATACATATTTGAAATACTTCAAATATAACAATGTGTGGCTGGTAGTTTACTTCAATAACAAACCATCATTAAACTAATCGAAGTACATCTAATGACATTCAATTAATTACTCAGAAGATTCTCCAAAGTGATTGAGTCACTTTAAATGATACATAAAATATGACACTACATATTACATACACACTTCTTTTAAATTCCATTACATACAATCCACATCACAGTATTCTTCTCAACAGATTGAATACTTAGCCTATAAAACCAGCAAGGCTTTATTGTGCTTAGCTCTGCAAAGTTTTGCATTTCTTGATGATACCAGCTATTAGACAGTTAATTTTGTCTTAATATATGATTTCAAGTTACTCTTGAGAAAATGTAGGAAAGGGAAATTCCATCCACCAGATAAATGATAGGTTAATTTTATTCCTTTATTAAATTACTCCGGGAGATGAAGATTCCAGAGATGTTTTCCCTACGAAATCCCATCAACAATTACCTCAGAAACCAGAAGAATAAATAACAGAAAAGTAGAG
This sequence comes from Homalodisca vitripennis, assembly GCF_021130785.1. Classification (NCBI taxonomy): domain Eukaryota; kingdom Metazoa; phylum Arthropoda; class Insecta; order Hemiptera; family Cicadellidae; genus Homalodisca; species Homalodisca vitripennis. The sequence goes on from NC_060212.1 coordinate 142,087,490, forward strand.
ATACTGAAGGGGTCTACCCAATCAGACTTTTCTCATCAGTTAACTCTACTTTGGCCATAGTTAAAGCAACCTATGGCCGACTACTTTTTGTTATTTTGCAGACATAATTATTTATTGGCTGAGCATTATTGAAGTCTACCATTCGAGGCACTAGAAAAATTTCATTTCTGCCTGTCTGTCTTTCTGCATGATTTATCGGAAATGAACAGGCGTAGACTTCAAATTTTTCATGAAGTTTCATTTTTATATTAGCAACAGTGAGATTGGTAATGGTGTATGTGGCTCCAACAGATTTGGCTGAGAGTTAAGAAATATTTGTACAGTGGTCTTATGGGTAACCATGATGGCACCCGAAATTACATAATAAATTAATTTGTAAACAAACTGTAAACGTTTCTATGGGATTTTAACAAGTTACACTGTTATCCGTAGAGCAAAAATAAAATATAATAGACTGGTGTCTATATTAAAAGTTAGTGACAATATTTTACATCAGCACGCTTGCGTTGTAGTATCCTCGCTAACTTATCGGAACTTTTATAATTTGAACATTGTTACAAAACTTAACTTACTAAACAAAAAGGAGAATATATTATATGGCAAGACACCTCGAGACTATTTCATCTGTACACTTTGAATTTTGTATGAAACTTCATTTCTATAGAGAAAGGAATGAATTCTTTGATGATACGTGTCCAACCATAGAATTTGACTGAGTGCCATGCCTATCACTCAAAATTTGCATGAAACCTTAGTGAAGTCTGTTACACAACAAGTGGTGTACCTTGTATTATTACCAAATTTTAAACTAAAAAGCTTTGATTATTAATTAAAACTTTACACTGTAATGGTTACACTTATCAACTAGGTAATGCTCTGGGATTGTGAATGAGTGTGTAACTACAGTTAATGTTTACATGTTTACTCTAGGGACAGGGGTATAGAATCTGGACGTGTTCACTAGCCAGTGTGGACATATGAAACTCAAACTATATTTAGTACATGAATGGCATATCTAAACCTGGGACGTATTAAAAACTGCATATCAAATTCAACACATGAAACAATTTAAACCTAATGAAGGTCTTTACTTAACATATAAAATCATACAATTTTATTGGGAATTAATACGAGTATATGTTGATACTCAATGATCAATTTTGCTTTAAGTCTTTATGATAAAAAATGTCTTAGTAGATCCAAATGGGAAATTTCAAAAGGCATATATATTACAGAGTTACAAGATTGTGGTATACACTCTGTGTTAAACAAACTATTTGACTGGTTATCAGGTGGATTTTCCATGCAAACAAGCCTTGGCGTGGAATGATTTTCATTTAATAAGTTCACAGTGACAACAAACAAAGAAACTCTATAAATAAGGGATTTAATTGTCAACGTGTTTCAACCTGCATCCTGGAAACTACAGAAGTGGTGCAGAAGTCTCCAGTTGTAGCTGATCACACCATTGAGATTCAAAAGCAGACACTGATGATTATGATGATGGCTAACCCACCAGTGGAATTAGCACTCACAGCTAATTGGAAGTGCTTGATTTCCAGATATCAATGTACAAATTCTCTTTACAGCTAATGCAATCAGAGGAAATGCCAGCAACACTTGAAATGTTTTTTTTTTTTTTTTTTTTTTTTTTTTTTTTTTTTTTTGCTTTGACACAGCTCTGTATTTGGTGGAGACATTTTGCAAAAGTTGAGATTATTCTGTTTTTTTTTTTGGTTTAACAACAGCTGTGGACACCGAAGGATGAGGATGTATGAAATCTCTGCTACCTATGTATGATGGTGTACTAGGTATCCTGTCATTGGCTTTCACTATCCATGGTTTGATGTATGGCAGGATGCAAAGGTTTATATGTCATCCCTGGTTGTTACAGTAGTTTACCATTCAAAGTGGATTGAGAAGTAAATCATTAGGACTTTATATACTAGTCTCCTACCACTTGGCAGTTCTGCAGAAGAAGTGGTGAGCCAGGGGATTTCATGGTTCTAAGAACAATTTTGGGATTGTGGTGTTGTCTTAATCTCAATCACTGCTACCTTTGTTGAAATAGCGAGACAATGGATTTACCAAGGCCGAAGTTTACTATACAATTTTTACATTTAGGGAATGGTACATCAAATATCATTCGCCATTCCTATGGAGCGAAGTTACTGCCCCATTTGACCTAGCAGTTATTCATATCCATTGCATCTAGACATTAATTGGGAAACCAGATAAAAGTCAGATCAGTTTAGGCAGTACCATGTTTTGATCCCTTTGACAGTCATGAATGAACCCATTTAGGAATATAATTATTGTTTCCAAAATTGAAGTTTCAAAATGAGTTTAGATTCCTAATTCACTTTGGCAGCCATGTAAACTTTAGGTTTAAGTAGTTTATCTTATTTTGACCATCACTGCTGTAGGAGTTGTGGAGATCAAGTAATTTGTTCACCATTTTTACTCAAGGGAAGTGGTTTAATTATTTTCTCACAAATAAGTATTGTGCATTTCAGTTCCTTTTCTTAAGATAATTCTCTCTTTTTGTATACATAATGTCACCAATTTGTTTCCAAGTGTTAATGTACAAAACTAAACGTACAGTAGTATTGTAGTATTTATTTGAATGTTTAATTATCAGCACTTAATACTTCAACAAACTGAAGGCGTATTAGTTCCTTGTATAATCTTGTCATATAGATAAATTTGTCACTTCGTTAGAACAATTGATTAAATATGGTATAGAGTGAAGTAAGGTACCTATGGTATTACAAAGAAGATAAATTTGAGAGTATTATCCCAGTAAAGATATACAAAACTTATAATTGACCCATAATGTGAAATGTTAAATTAAAAACCGAAAAAGAGATATTGTATGAAAGACTTGAAAAAATAGAGATAAAACCTTTTATCTGAATCGTGCAATAAGGTATATCTCTGATGATAAATGCCTCAGTTTGATTCATCCTGGTTATCTCTGTGTCTAAAGTGCCCAGGGAGATAAGCACTTCAGGTACAGTACCTTCAGTAAGGTGTGATAGTGTGGCTGTATTTATATAGGTTATGTTCTTGTAAGGGAATGTCTGCGTTGGAAAAGAAAACCATCACCGTTTCCTTGGTGAGTACGTTTTTGTGTATGTTACTACAGTTTGTTTTGTATTGCAATATATTAGGCTACTCCATATAAGGTCATTATGAATTATTATACTGTTCATACTAATGTAAAACTGTGAGATTGCTTATTAGAGTGGATTGTCCTTAAAAAAGGGTTTTATGTCATCACATGTCTTTACAACTTTAAACTATTAGTTTTATTGCATGAACATTATTTAATCCACAGTTTAAAATGGATTAATCTGGAGGTTAAAAGATATATTTTGTTCCAGGAGAAAATTATTTTTAAGTATTACTGTATCATCAAACAAATTCTGTAATTCTTTTTTCAGTTAAGAAACAGAATTTTGCTAATTAATGATGTTAGGGTGGAGCTATATAACTTATTTCTTATATTAACACTACAAAAATTAAACAAAACGACTTAATATAAACTTATTTAGTATTATGAAAAGTTTTGTTGTCTTCATGTCTGAAAATATTTCCAGAAACTCCTCCTGCACCTCTATGAGACTGCTGTTTGTTCTTTTAATAATAAATACATTCTCTGTTCTTATTTTCAACAAATAATTCCATGTATTTATATGTACATTGTATTTTTTTACATAGCATTGATCAAATATAAAATAACTCAATTTTACCAAAACTGCTCAAGTTTGTAATAATACATTTTATTTTCCTTGCTATGAACCCTTAAATATCTCATTACAATTTTTGTTGTTGAAGAATTGAGCGATTGACACTACAAAACTCAAATACCTCTTAGCTTGTGAAACAAACCTGCTTGTTTACATGTTTGTAGAAGATCAAATGTCTATAATAAATCATTTCCCCTCCTTATTTTCAATAAATAATTATACATTTACAATTGTAATGTACTTTATATATAGTGTAAAACACTAAATTTGTACCAAATCACTTAAAATATTTTAATAAATTTATTCTATTTCTTGTCTTAGTTCACCCTTCTTACCTCCAAATGAACATACCCCCTCCACCAGTCAACTGTCTCCCTCTCTCTGGCCATCCAAAGCTCTTGTTTATTTCAGCTGGTATTTCAGTTACTGGTTGTGATTGACAAAGGAGAACAGGTCTTCTAGTGAAAAATACTGTATTTTTTCATAGTGAATAAGAGGAACAAGGCAGTCCGTTAGGATACCACCAGTGACCATGCTTTGATTAAAAGTTCACTATATTTACAGAATAAATGAAATAACCTTGATAATTCATACAGATTAGTTGAGAAACAAGAACATTAGGTACTCAAAATAAGAAATAATGCTCAAAAACAAAAACTTCTAAGATACACTGAGATATTATGACTTGGCTTATTCCATTTCTATTTTTTTTTTTTAATTCAATGTATGACTGGTTGATATTCAGAGTTTCATTCCAAATCCTTTATTCTGAAACTGTTTGTAAAACTATTTACTAAGTCCTGCAGAAGAAGTAGTGAGCCAGGATATTGTATGATTCAAAAAACAATTTCAAAGTCAGGGTGAATATAAAAGTGGAGAACTGAACTGAACTTCCTTTGAGGATTATATAGCATCTTGGCAAAATTCCATAAAACATAAACCATAGAAGGATCGTGGTATTATCTTAATCTCAGTCACTGCTATCTTGGGAAAAGGGAAAACTAGCCCATACTTGTTGAAGTGGGCTAGAAAAATACAACATAAACAAAAGTTTTGGTTCTTGACCTTTGCCTGGTGGAGCTAGAGGTCGAAGGCATTCCCTTATACCTTGATCTTTTAGCTTTGTGCTCTCTGATAAAAAAATATTGAAGACCATAACCCCCCATATCAATGAATTCTTTTAATCTCAAGGTATCAGCTGAATTTAGTCTTAATTTGCACTGGCAAGCATATTGGATTAAATACTTAGTTTCAAAATGGTAGATGCACCTGTGAGATACTTTAGACTGATCTCTTGTTGTCAAATACCACCAATAAACAACAGCATCTGAGGTCAAGGAAGAAAGGAAACAGGATTTTTTTCAGGTATACCTGAAGAAGAGATCAGATTGCAGATCTCAAAACGTAGTGTTACTGATTTTTTGTTTCACTGAACAATGGCAAATGTCCGGAAAAATCCTGTTTCCTTCACAATCCTTCCATTGTCAAAAATAATCTTCAATCAAGGAGGGAGCTGGACCTCCCCCCAATAACTCATTTAGTAAACGATTATTATGATTTAAATAATTCAGTATTACTGATATGTACTGCTGAAAGATCATTCTCAACAAAGAACTTTTTAAGGAACAAAATGGGGCCTTACTTTCTGTCCGCTACGGAAAAATATCACTTGTCTGGACTCTCCCAAAATTTTTGCTTGACTACGTTTTTGTCTGATGCTAAAACAATGTTTCACAGCATGAAAATATTCTGTGTTTACTATAATGTAATAACTGATGGACAGATCCAGCTGTATACCAGTCAGGACTATATACCAGTGATAACATACAGCAAAACATTTTTTATCTTCATTTATTCACTTCATAATTATATGTGACGTAATTTTGACACGCATATGAAATTCTTAAACTTCTATTGGTTTTTGCTGTTATGAATTGCCTTGATCTCTTAAACTCTTAAAAGCTACAAAAACCTAATAGCACATATGCAAACTTAAATTTTTTGTTGTATACATTTAGACATTTTGTTAACAAATTACAATTATGAAAATTCCCTGTATTTTACCGAACTTATCTAGTTATTTATATTTGTAAGAAATTATTCAGTCAAACTATTGATTATATTCCAGTAGTCTACCAAAATGGCCAGGAGTTTAATTTGCATTCCATGAAAACTGTATGACTCCATGGGTTACAATTGTCTTCAGGCTATTGATTAATGATGCTTTCTAAAAAGCAGCCAAAATAAGATCACACCTAACATCTAAGTTTGCCAGTTCACTGCATCTTGAAGCATTATTTAAACAGTTAAATTCTTAAAATATTTCAGCCTTGCATTGGAGATAAATCTTCAATTTCAGTTTAATATCTATTGACTGAAGATGACTTCAAATAAAACTATCTGTATAATCAGCTACTACTGTGCATAACAGTTTCATCAACACAAATACTGTCTAAAAATGATCGGCTCATTTTTTTAATAAAAATTTTTTTTTAATATTGCTCTATGTAGCTTTTCTAAAAGAAATAAAAATTTGTATTTTGTTGACATTTTAAATTAGTTTGCCGTTAAATTTTTACTGAATAACATCTTTTCCAACAGGGTGACTATGTGTGGGTTGCCCCTGTTGGTGGCGGAGAATGGGATATTCCAAAAGCTGTCCGAGTTGTGTCAACTTCCGGCAAGCAATTAAAGGTTGTTGATAACGATAACGAGGTAAGTGGGTCAAATAATTTGTTCATTATTGTCATGTTGTCATCTAGGCACCATAGAAACAGTCCGGGTGGATCTTAGCTACTTGCAATTGATAACAATAGTTAATTGCTTCAGCTGTTATCACTAACGTATTCACAGCAATATCAGTAATTCTGTGAATGAGCAGTCCTAAGAAAGGCATATTGAATTTATTGCAAGTTTTCAGTTATTTGCCAGATTTTTAAAGGTGTTTTTTGGTTATGTAACTGTTGATTATAAATGGATTTACCTGGCACGTGGGAAACATACTTGATTACAGATTATGTAATACCTACTGTCTAATCTGATTTGATTGAACTAGTTACACATATATACAGCATATAAACACAATAGATTACAGTCATTGCATTGCTATTGCTATTGCAATAAATTATTGCTATCTCCTCCAAATTGACAATTAATTACAGTATCAATCTCTCATAGGCCTATTACACCATTGTTAATTTGTTATTTATTGTAAGCATTATTTTTAACACCAAAATGTGTTAACAATAACATAAATAACATTGAAGGTTAACAAATTTTATTTTCAAAAATTTGACTTTCTCCACTCCATAAAACAGATCCAGATAAATAAAGTCTGGTTAAACAAAGTTATGTGTATTATATCAAGAACTCTTTTTTCCTCAAAAAACTTAGGAAGATTTTAGATCTCCTTTTTTTTTGAAAGAGTCACAAAATATATCAATGATTTAGACCAAAAGTGTAAGTTAATACATAGTAAAATCTCTATAATGTAATACAAATGGTTGCTGAGATTCTCCCACTGATCTATGGCACTTAACTAGCAAATCTGGGCAAATTTTGTAAAAAAACATGTCTAAAACAGCCTTAAGGCGCAAACATGAAGCGCTGGATGAAAACAAGGACTTACTAAATATAAACGAATGTGAGAATATGTCACAGTCAAAGCCCATTCTCTCTACATATATTCTTAACATCTAAAAGTTGACACACTGTTTATTTTCTTGATTTTTTGAGACAACTTTTGATATGAAAAAAATATGTTACATAATTGTCAAAATTAGATCCAAATCAAAATTTAAAATGTCCCAAACTCTCCTATATTTTTTATATTCAAGTATCAGATGATATACATGCAGAATATTACGAAAAATATAATATAAAACTGTTTTTAAGCTTAACTCGAAACTCTAAGAAATGTTCAAAATCAGTACTTGATACTTACTTGATACTTGGTGATATCCCACTAGAAGCACTTCTGTGCCGTGGTCGTCATATTGAAATGGGCCTCTTCACGATTCTAAGTATTCTTCTACAGAGTAGTATGGCCGTTCCAGCAGATATTCTTTGAATTTAATCTTGAATTTTTCATAATTTTCAATTTTCTTGATTTCAGCTGGCACTTTGTTGTAAATTTTTCCACTCATGAACCTAGGGCTCTCCTTTGCTAAGCTGGATTTAACTTGAGGAACATATATATTCTCTTTTTGTCTGGTAGCATACTTATGGATTTCTAAATTTTTCCGGAATATTTCAGGCTTTCTTCGAACTATTAGTGCAGATTCAAGAATGAATTGTGCTGGTACTGTAAGAACTTTTAATTCAGTAAACAAAGGCTTACAGTGGGTCAGATATGGCACCTTACATATTGTTCTTATGATTCTCTTTTGAAGGAGGAATACCCGTTGGGATGATGGACTATTTCCCCAGAATAAGATGCCATAGTTCACAGTGCTGTGAAAACATCCAAAGTAAACCTTCATTAGAACATCTTTTTCCACTAAGGGCTGGAGACGACGGACCATGAAGCATACAGCTGACAATTTAGTTGACATTTGCTCAATGTGGTGTTGCCATCTCAAGTCATCGGCAATAGTTATGCCCAGATATTTTATACTTCTATCTATGCATATACTTGATCCTTCTAAACGAAGTAAGGGGTCGCAGTCTAATTTTTTCCGGTTGTGAAATTTTAATGCCTTTGTTTTTCCTCTGTTTAGTAACAGTTTGTTCTGCTTGCACCATTTACTTACTTCATTTAATCCATCTTGTGCTTTGTATTGAAGAAGCTCCATGTCTTTATCATGAATCAAGTGACTGACGTCGTCTGCAAACATCCAGATTTCACCGGTGGCGACAGATTCTGGCAAGTCATTCACATAAAGGAGGAACAACACAGGGCCCAAATTTGAGCCCTGTGGTACCCCTGTGTTAATATCAGGTGAGACAGCAGAGCGGAAGTGTCTAGTGAGTCCATCTTGACTTGAATGTCTAATATTTACAACCTGTCTTCTATCTTTGAGATATGAGATGATCCAATGTAGTGGTGCACCCCTAATTCCCAATGTCACTAGCTTTTTAAACAGTGTAGGGTGTGACAGCAGGTCAAAGGCCTTGGTCATGTCATAAAATATGCACAGTTGTTCCCCAACCACATCTAGGTTGTCGTACAAGTTCACTACCAGGTCAAGGATTGCATCGATAGTAGATCTATTCTTCCTAAATCCATATTGGTTAGGGCTAAGTAAATTCCTACTGTTCAAGAATGGAATTAATCGTTTTAGGAAGACCAATTCGAAAATTTTTGAGATGGCACTTTGAACTGCAACTGGCCTATAGTTTTTTACAAGGTCTTTCTCACTATTTTTATGGATCGGTACAACTTTAGATGTTTTAATTCCCTTCAGAAATATACCTTCATCGAATGATTTGTTGATAATTTCAGTGAGAGGCTTTGCAATCGTGTCTTTACACGTTTTTAGTAAATTACATGGGATATCATCTACACCCGCACTGTTTTTAGAGCTAATCTTATCAATTATATCCAAAACTTCTAGTTCATTAGTATGCTGGAGGTGAAAATCCTCCATAGATGGATGGTAATCCACATCATCATGGAAAGATTCACAATATCTATCCTCAGTTAATTTTCTTATTTCCGAGATAAAATAGTCGTTAAAAATATTCGCCACATTACTTGGGTTAGTAATGGGTTTGTCATTAACCTTAAGTGTAATGTTACAGCTATTTACAATATCGTCACATGTTAAACTTTTTACAACATTCCAAGATTCCTTATTTATATTTTTGGCATTTTCGATTTTAGATTTAAAAAACTGTTTCTTAGCGTTGGTAAGCAAAACACTATGCCGGCTCTTAGCGTTGTGATACTCACGCTTGGAATTTTCAGTCGCCTCATTGCGCGTTCGCCAGTACATTTCTTTAAGGTTCTCTTGCGACACAATAACCTCTTGGGTTATCCATTTAACATGTGAGTTGTCCTTACAGCTAAAAATTGCCTTAGGAAAACATACCTCAAACATATATATAAAAGTGGAGTAGAAGTCATCAAATACATCGTCAACACTTAAGTTCATATTATTACTATATACAGGCCAGCATTGCTTGGACATCAAATATTCAAATGTGGTTAGGTTAGGTTTTGTTACTTTCCTCTTCTCGATTTTCTTAATTATACTAGCAGAACTTAGATTTAGGCTAAAAACTATAATACTGTGGTCAGAAAGAAGTGGTGGCAGCACATCTACAGAATAAGAGCGACTTTGCAAATCTGTGATAAAGTAATCGAGTTGACTTTGTCTGTTCGAAACCTGATCAATTCTCGTAGGGCTTTTGAAGGTAACATGAAGGTTACTTGATTGTAAAATATCAGCAAGATACTCTTTTTCTAGGTTATCCTCTAGATTATCGACATTTAGGTCACCACAGACCACAATTGGAAAATCACAGTAATCATTCTTAACCGTGTTGAACGTGTCTTCTAGGAGTTCCATGAACTGTACGTAATTAGCCTTGTAGGGTGGCCTATATACATTTATTAGAACAAATTTAAATTTGTCACATGTTACAATAATTCCACAACACTCAAATATATCCTCAACTGACAACGTATTAAGTTTATTTATGAGACTGGTCTTGAGAGTACAGTCTGTTCTCATAAAGATAGCAACACCGCCACCGGTTTTATTTGATCTACAAAAATTAGTAACTTGAGTATAGTTTGCAATTTTAAAATATTTATTTTTTTCATTATCTAACCACGATTCTGCTACACACACCAGCTCTGATTTTTGTTTGTACAAGAGTGTCTCTAAAATTTCCACTTTCTTCACAATTGATCTACAATTTAAAAACATTAATTTAAGGCTAGGCCTACTACTAGGGTTGTTAAATACTGACTCCATTGTCCTATGACAGATGGAGTCTAAGGATAGTTTTTTTCCTTAGGCAACATCTGTTGGCAGTAGGAAGGATACTTTAAGGTTCTGCCTCAAAAAGAAAAGTTACTGTTTAGAGTAATTTAAATCCATAAAAGGGGTCAAATAAAGAGTTATTGAGGATAGTTCAATTTTTAGAAGTGTGAAGTCAAAGCTGATAGTATTATTTTCACTACACACAGTCATTTGGTAGGAATTGGTTATCTCAGAGCGTAAAGTTTGTGTCTCATGTCACAGCTGTTTAGGGGATTCACCACTGTGGGTTTCCAAAGCAGCTATTAGAAATGCTCTATGTGGGACTATACGATCTCCAGAACTCTAGATTTTGGGCAGGGTTAGATATTCCTTTTACCCATCCTGAATGTTAATACGTGTCATTATAATGGGTGTCAGTGCAATTCTTACGATTCCATTCCTCTCCTGTTGCTTTCCCATTCCCAGTTTCATTTTCAATTACGATGCTGGCAAGTAAAACAATTTGAAATTTAAACAATCAGAAGAGTTTTAGTTTTGGAAAAGAATTAAAACAAATTGAAATATGAATGAAGATGATTGTTTTACATGATGCCTTAGGAATCATGGATAAACTCAAGCTCGGTGCTGAAAGCCTTGCATCCGACCTCCCTCACATCTGTGGAGGACATGATCACTTTGGGAGAGCTCGAGGAGTACACGATTCTCCACAACCTGCACATCCGGTACAAGAAGAATGTTATCTATGTGAGTTCCACGTTTTATCTCATGGTTTATTTTTTGGGCAGTGAAAAGTTCTTTTAAATGTTGATAAATACGTTTTTAGTTGTTATTACAAATTTTTTAAAGGATGTTAATATGTTTTCCAAATTTGTAAAGGTTGTTGGAAGTGTAAACCAAAACAAGTCACTTCACTGCTATTCTAGTTCAAAACTGTTTGTTTTATTTATTTATTTACAGTAATGAATTGTGATAGAAGTAATTAAAAACAACATATTTGACAAAGGTATTAAAATTTCACTAAGAAAATAAACAAAACAATGTTTTCTGGATGGAAATTTTACTGATTAAAATTCCTCAAGAATCAATCCTTGAATGTGTTTAATTCTTAATTTAAACTAAGAGCCAGCTTTAGTAAAACAACCTAAAGTTTTATGCCATAAGAACAATGTTTAAATTCATGCACTATATGCCCTTATTTTGGTCACCTTAAGTTGAAAATTTTCAGACTTTGTGTTCAAAATAACAGTAACCATTTAGACTTCAGCTCTATAAGAACAATTTTGAACATCAAATACTTTTATAACCTTTTATTTAGTCGTAGAATTACGGGAAGTAAAATTAATACACATCCGAGTGCATTTGAGTTTATATAGATTCTACCATAAGTTTATGACCACAAATAAGGGAACCAAAGTTTGAAGTTTAACATTGTTCTTTTGAGGTGAAATTCAAGGTCGTTACACTAAAACTGGCTCTTCACATTTCAGGGGTTACTACTATATTCAGCAGAATTAGGAGAGTGAGTTGATTATTACTGTTTGCCAATACATATTTTAGTATATATCATATAATAATATAGATCATATATGGAACACCACTACGCAGATTAATAACATTTTTCTTACAATAGTTGTACAAATAAACACATATTTTAAAATTATAGCCTAATGATTTAAAACTAAATATTGACATCCATGGGTAAAAACTCATCAATTAAATTAAATGGATTATTGAAAAGCCACAAGTGTAATTTTTTTTATTATTTATGGGAGTAACATGAGCAATTTCTGGAAGCCTGTTAACAAATTTTATACAATTTACCATACGGAATGTTTCAAATTTGGTCAATTAATGTTGAGGAATGTCAAGCTTATTTTTATTTCTGGTGTTGTGTGTATGAACCCGGTTTCTATTGAAAAAGTTACAGAGGTTTGCTTTAGATTATAATATATGACATTCCTGGCTTACTTAATACAACACATGTTCAAATAAAACTAATATAAGTTACAAATTTGGCTTGACGATTGTGACATTTCTAGACTTACATCGGCATGATGCTAGTGGCTATCAATCCTTATCGGGACTTGCCACTGTATGGGCCAACGGAAGTGAGACGTTACCGTGGCAAGCGAATGGGAGCTCTGCCGGCCCACATCTACGCTCTCGGTAGCCAGAGCTACGATAACATGCGGCGACAAGCCTCCAACCAGTGTATTGTCATCAGGTAAGAGATTAATTAAAACCCATGTTTCTATAATTTTGTTGTAAATATTAATTGGGTTTAGTTATGAGTCGATAGATACATTTCCTAAGTATTCTCTTAATCCTGCACATTCACAAATGTTAGTAGATTCAACTCGTAGCCAATATGATAATGTAATGTTTATTTTGACTTGTATGTAAATTAAATTTGTACTCTTATAGCATTTTTTAGAAGCATACAGTAAAACTTTTAATAACCGAAATAATGGCTGGAAAGGCATTTCAGATAACGATTTATTATTTTTGGATAAGAGCATGTGTGTTTCTTACTAAGTCCACTAGTGTGCCATTGTTAGTTGTCACTTTGCTGTTTTCTTCACTTGAGTTATCCAGATTAAGGACATCCATGATCATTTTTTCAACTCCTCCAGGATGAATTGAAGAATGCCATGGGAATGATGATAAAATGTTTTTTTTTTTTTCTGATTGAGCAGAGATACTCAGTATTTTCACACTCCACCTGTTGGAGCTTGCTACTGACCAATGGGTCGGTATTTAAAAGGCATGGTTGGTAACTCATTTTTATTGAAGGCCTTAATAAAACCTGGATTTGTTTTTAAATCAGTGCATCTCTTAAACTTCAAATCAAGGGTGAAAAGTTTACGCTCTAATTATTGATGAATATGTCATTTAAATTGAGTGTATAGTGAGGGAAACTGGAAACAACTAGTTTGTTGTCAAATTCTTATCATAATCCTCCTGACTCATGTTATTTCAAATTTATTTCTTAAAAAACTAACAAGAATTGTTAAATTTGATTAATACCTTGAGTGCTGGTTTATTTGAGACTTGTACTCTGCAGTGGCTGGGGTTTTTGGTGCCAAATATCCTCATGTAATAGCTGATTAAAAAGATCATATACATGTTTATCTTATGATAGGGGAATTGTAGAATTATACAATTACCTTAAAATTATGAAATGTTTAAGGTTTTGAGGGGGAGTAGTTTTGTAGGTAGTAATGAAGTGTCATTCTGACAAGCTTTATTATTTAAAAAAATATAATTTATCTGGGTCGACTTAAGATGTTGTGGAACTGAGGTGGAATGGTAATGTTTTGTGGTGGTAGGTGGGGGGGGAGGAGAGGTGGTCTATACAAGTTTGTATAGAACACAAAAACATAGTAAAATAATATTTTATTGGTTTTATTGATTATTAGCTAAAAATTAATTCCATCACATAGTACCAAAAATAAAGTACAAACATTATGTGGTAGACTTGCATAAATATACAATATACTGTAAATGAAAAAAATATATCCAAGAAGAGTGTTTTTCAGATATAGTAAAAAAAACAATTTATATTAATTTAAAACTTTGTATTATTCTCGTAAATTATGGTATTCAAATAATTTTTAATAAATTTAACCTCATATTAAATTGATTTTAAAAATTGAAAAATTATTAAAACTAGTGATATTATAATAGTTTTAAGCGTAATTTTAAAATTTCATTAAAGTATATTTAAAAGTCTGTAACTTATTATAAACAATAATACTGTGATGATTTGGAATCATTCGAAAATTGTATTGAAGTAAGTTTAAAATGTTTTTTAAATCAATATTAACATAGGACGCACTAACAAATTTTGAATAATGTAAAATCAGTTTTACAGTGATTTAGGAGCATCTTAAAAATCCTGCCTGAATACTGTTTAAACTGATTTAAAAATTATTTTAAATTTGTTTTATTACCGACTCATTTTCAATTTATATTAAATTAACTAACAAATATTTAAAAATATTCTCTTAATTATTGGAGGTATTCATTTGAGATACCATTATTACATGGTAGTTTCAGATTATTCAAGTGGAGCCTAGTGAATAATCTAAAATAATGAGCCTTATAAAAATCAGAATGTTGAAATCAAACAAAGGAAAGTACTTCAAGCAGTCAGATTTACCAACAATGAGGAAAATATAGACCCTTGCAGTAGTTCATTATAGATCTGTCAAGTGATGGGATGTTTAGTGTGGGAAACCAGGAACAAAGTAGTATTTTGTCTTGCTTTTATCAGATAATCCTCCTCTCTGATTGTTATTTTGCAGTCATCTTTCTTCCAATATTAACTAATAGTGTTAAGTTTGGTTAATACATAATTATCATCCACCAAGTTAAAATGTTTTGATGTTGTTGTCACTGCATGGGAATAGCAGTCTTATCTTATTTTTAATCATAATTAACATTACTGAGACATTTTCAAAATTAAAGATCTTAAGTGTGTTTTGTTGTTCATACATGAATAGTTTTTAATTGAAAGGAAGTCGGGTATCAGGATGGATATTATTTCATAGAAATGTTGTATTATTACACTAATTTATTATGTTTAATGTATTTATACATTCCATTTCAGTAGTAGTTTTGACACATGCTGTGTACAATCTAGGAGTAAAAATCGTATGAATTAGTTAGTAAAACATATTTTAATTATTTTACTGTGAAAATTAATTCAATATACTTCCAATATGTATCTGCAGAAATAAAAGAGTTCAAAAAATTCAAATTTTTAATTGCCTGATATTTATTAAAAAGATTTATATTGTGGGGGTGGACGGTTCTATTAATACAGTGTTGTGAGATTGTTGGCCTGCTGAAGATCTGTGGATCACCACCTTATGTGCTTAATGGTCGGATATAACAGTGTTTGGCAGTGACACAGAGCTATTGAGTACATTTGTTAAGACATTATCAATAGCAGTACTCAACGTTGCTGTTACACGAGCTGAGACTAAGAAATTTGACAAAACTCTAAGCTGTTCAGTTTTCTTATCATTCAAATTTAAAACATTAATATTTATATTCTCTCGTATAAGAAAATGAAAACCGTGAAAGAGATGGTTTAGGACCCGGTCAAGCCTCTTGAAAAAACACCAAATTGGCCAAATGGTGGTGATTTGTATACACTGATCATAGCACTTCTTCAAAGAAAACTCAAGCAGACTTCAACTTCAGCCATCTCAGAATTTAATTTAATAGCAACATCAAACCTCAATGGCTCAAACTTAATTCGTTTTTGAATAAAAACTACTACTCCAACCCCTTGTAAAATGTACACTGAAACTTCATCACTTGCTTGTTGCAGTTTGAGCATTTTGGTGGACTATGCCAAACGTAGAATTTTTTACTGATTTTATTTGTCTGTGTATTACTTTTTGGAAAAGGTTTTTTAAGTTTTGTGTCGCAACTCTGGGGGAGGAACCGGTGTCCATAAAAATCATCTCTACTGTTTTTTGTGACTGGAAGTAGACACCTTTTGACAGAAGTAAGCCTCTCTGTTCTATTTGTGTATATATATTTTGTTTCATCAGCACTACAAGACAAATTTAATTATGGCACTTGAAATATCTTTGGATATAGTAGATGACAAGAGCCGGAAGAAAATGCCTTTTGATCAAAGTTGGTTTCTAAGACCTATGTATTTGCATTTTCTTGATGGCAACATGGCAAACTGAGATGTGGCACCGGAAATATAATTAATTCCAACAATTAATGCTCATTCATGCGCAAAACCTAATGTAATAATCCCTTAATCTCTAATCCTTCCAACCATGAACACTAAAATAATATGTACCTGATGTATGTGTATGTGCACTTGAAAAATTTCGTAGAGTTGGATTATATTACATTATAAGTACTTTTAGTAAGTAGACTAAGTACTTCGATCTTGAAATTTGCTTGCGAAGCCATGGGTAACAGCTAATTTTATATATATATATATATATATATATATATATATATATATATATATATATATATATATATATATATATACAGTATATTTATATATATACACAAATTTATTAAATAAATCATATATCAGCCAAATAAAAAATAAAAATAAAAGATCGTTATGTTCAGACAGGATTACTACAAATACAAGAATTCAAGTTGTAAAAAGATATGTCACTAGATGGATTTGAACGAGGATTAGTCAAATTAGAATTCCATCACCATATCAAATTATCTATTTAGTTCTGACTCTCAAGTCTTCAGAACAAAACAATAACAGCCCAGTTTGAAGAGCTTGTAAGAGAAAAGCTTACAAGAGTTTTCTTATCTTATGTCAGTCACTGGGCTTTCCAAAATATTATTGTTAGCTGATAAACTGATATCTGTCAAATTTAAAATCCAACTGTTATCTTCAAAACTATTTAAATTATGTGATGATGTCAATTAAATTAAATGTTTTGTTACAAGAGTGATATTATATTATGAGAAAATAATAAACTTACAACTAAAAATTTGTCTTACAGACCAAGTCCAATGGCTTCAAGAATGTCACTATAGTAAAGTTTTCACAAAAAACAGGATTAAAACCAATAGAACACTAAAACAAGTACTTAAATTAAACACCACATTATACAGTTTGTCAGTTCAGGTATTTATCAGACTCAATACTTTCATAAGGCTAGTTTTTTAAGCCTAATAACTAAAATTATGAACCAGAAATCTACTATCAGTTACTATAAACCAATAGAAATTCTTGTTTTGTATGAATAAAATAAATAAATAAAAGAGATTTATAAAAAATATAATTGTCAAATTTATTGAGTTAATCACAACATATAATTTTTTAGATTTTGTCCAGTCATGTGACGATAATATATATTAAGTTGTAAATTGCTGTATACCATTGATTTCAGTCATACAAGGCTCAGCTAATCAAAATTTTTCTTTTGCCTTTTGATAATTAAATATTGGTGAGTTTGAAGAAAATTGCTTGAGTTAACACTCCAATAACCAGTGGTTAAAAAAATTAAATGCTTCAAACTCAAGTGGTGATTAATTAAAGTGACTCATTTTCTCAATTCGAATCTATTTAGTTTTTGTTTTGGAAAAAGTAAAAAAGAGGACTTTTCTCCTCACCCCTCAAAAAATTCCATCAGAAAAATTAATATTATTGAATTTGTTGTTGATACCATATCCCAGGAGAGCAAAGGAAATCAATCCGATTTTCGAACCTAAAAGCTGTTTGGATGGAACTTTGAAACAAGACAGCAAGGTTTCTGAGAGTAAAAGACAAAGATGAAATGAGCCTAGTAAGCTGCCAACCCCAAAATTACAAATATGCCTTAATTTTATGGGAAAATTGAAAAATCTTAAAATCTACTCAAGTGGAACATGAAGTTAAAGACATTTTCTTCTGATTCTAAATTTATAACTTCATTTAATAAATTGGCAATATGTACGTCCTTCTTCTCGCCCCCACCACAAAACAAACAAATTAAACCGCTAGAGAAAAACAAAAATGTGATGCTTTGGCACTTTTCTGGGCAAGTGAAGTGAGCTAACTGGAAACACAGATTGTTAACCCACAAAATGAGCAATGGTGCTTCTATTTTAGTACTAGTTCTAACCAATATTTACACAAAGCACTATTAGATGAAGATAAGATTGGTTTCATAAATAATAAGATATATGAATGGCTGAACTTGGATGTTTCTAGTGGAGAGAGTGGTTCTGGGAAGACAGAGAGCACAAAGCTGCTGATGAAGTTCCTTGCAGCGCTTAGTGGCCAAAACTCAAACATAGAACAACAGCTGATCCTAGCCAATCCCGTCTTGGAAGGTAATGTTTCTATAGGTTGTAAAATTTATATAGTATGCTTGTGTTTAAAAAAAAATGTAAAGTATAAAATCTTCAAATTACTATTCTGATTAATTTTTCATGAACTATTAACGAATACTTATTTTCAGCCCTTGTATTCCTGTATCAGTGGGAAAGTTAGCTGTTATTTGACTTCAAAAACAGTGCATTTCCAAGTAAATATTAGCTCATGACAAAACCTTCCAGTTCCACAAGACCCACTTTTACTGGCTTCACCAGCTTATTCTCTTACTGGAATAAATTTATACTAAAACTGGTAAACGTTTTATATTTGGTTTGGACTGCTAACTTTAAGGTATGTACTATCTCTGAAATTATGAATACTTGGTATTTTTGTCTTTTAAAAAACCCTTTAACAAAGACATTTTGAGAATTGTTATCTCTTCTATTCTTTTGAAGAGTTAAATCATGAAGTTGAAGATGTATTAATTTATACGGATTTATAACAAACTTAATCCATACTAAATACCGTAAAATGAAGAGTCACAATAAAAACGATTTTCACCTGATGAAATTTCCTGAAACACTGTGTTTGAGATTTTTACAACACACACAACTGCCAATATGCATGGTTATATCATTTCAGAAACATTATTGAAATATGTAGTTAATTATCAGTTTGGTTATTATCTGATTCGTAGGGTTTGGAAACGCCAAGACTGTGCGTAATGACAACTCGTCACGATTCGGCAAGTACACGGTGATCTCGTACAACGAGGAAGGGCTGATCATAGGGGCCTGTATTGAACCCTACTTGCTGGAGAAGTCTAGAGTCACCAGTCTCGGCCCAGGGAACCGCAATTATCACATCTTCTACAGTCTCATCGCAGGTCTGACCAGCCAGGAGAGAACCAAACTCTACCTCGAGTCTGCTGGAAAATACAAGTGTCTGAAGGCAGTAAGTTTACTTGTATCTCAACTACCAACATTCGATCACTAAATTAAGGTAGTGAGTTGAGCATTTTTGTCATAAATACCAATAACCTGTCACCATAACATCTTTATAATTGAACGTTAAATAAAAGAAACCCGCTAGGACTAAGTGCAATTAGGGGTTTTGTTCTTTTCTTCTCTTAATTGAAGATAAAATTGTCTTTTATAGTCATTCATAGAACATTGAAGCACCTAATTGAGTATAACCTAATGAAAGTATTGAAACTCTTACTGTCCAAAAAATATAAAATATTTAAAACTAAATTGGCTTAAATGTGTTTCAGAAATTTTATTTGAACTATTTTTTCTTTTTTTATACCCCTTTGTGCTTGGGGTATTCTCCTGAACAACATATTTTAAAACTATCAATGGGTTTGAGAGAATTATAATCATGTCTAACTATATTTCAATATCCATGTCCTCTTATGAACTACAAATGTATTTCCATAACATCTCAACCAAAATTAACAAATTTCAGAGCCATCTGGCTCATATAAGTACTTTACAGTATATTAGTTTGGGACTTTATCCTGACATTGTTATAAATTGTGCATCATTGTAACGTTTATTGAAGGGTGGAACCACTGAATGTGAAGGGCGAGATGAGGTCAAGGAGTATAAAGACATCCGGCAGGCACTGAAAGTTCTGAACTTCTCAAATGATGAAGTCTGGGAGATCTTCAAGCTGCTTGCTGCCATACTGCATTTGGGGAACGTGAAGTTCCAGACTGCTTTGGTTGGTAAGCCTCGACAATCTTGTAAAACTGGTAATATAAGTAATTGTCACAAAAATCGTGAAAAGGGAATGTTATATTGATACACTAAACATAAGTCAGTCGAAGGAAGACACTTCTTATTTGCAAAGTTATGTTCCAGAGGTAACAGTTTTTTGGTTACCAATTATTTACAATTAAACTGTAAATATAAGTGTTGTAATGTGTACCTATGTGTTCCTGTTTCTGTATTTAGGCTTAGATTGTTTTTAATAATTCCGAAAAATTACATATTACATTATTGTATTTGGTGTGTAAAGGCTAATAAAGATCTTGAATCTTAAACGTTGTTACAGTTTCAATGAGTTGAATTATATAAAGTATTATTGCATTATATATTAACATTAATATTCATTTTAAAATGTTGAAAATATCAAATGAATTTAAAAAATTACTACTTAAAAAATTAAAAAAAAATTGAATGGAAAGTTAAAAGAACAATAGTAAATGTTGCATTGGGAGATATTGTGATCACAGTGAGATTGTTGTTATAGATAACATTGATTCCGTAACAATTGCTAACTCTGCCGAGTTGGAAAAAGTGATAAGTTTGCTACAAGTGGACAAAACCACGTTGACACACACATTGACCAAAAAAGTCATCCAAGTCGAAGGAAGCACTGTGGTAAGTACATTTGCAATGGTTTTCTAGCATTAAAGCTGATTAAAAAAGTTTAATATGTATAGACTAATTATTTATTTAGTTAAACTAATTTTATTACTATTGAAATCAGTTATATTTGTTAAAATTACATAAGATTTCTGTATGGGACATTATAAGATCATAAGTTTATTCTGAATTTCTAAAACATTTGTAATTTTTATCCATATTGTGTTATATTTCAAATGTTTAAAAAATCTTATTTGAAAATTAATATTTGTTTGATATCATTATATTTGAAATTAACTGATTCAGAATTCATTACCCTAAGAGGATGTTATGGTTCAATAGCAGCAGAATTTTGAAAATTGTTGAGATTTTCTTTTCCACACTGGATTGGTTTTGTGCTGGATCAGCCAAGGCAAACTCAGTTTGATGCAAAGCTTTAGTTTTGCATGTAAATTCCATTCAATGGATATTTTTGCAAGCACAATTCCTGTGTACGTGGACAAGATTTCTGTGTACGCTGCATCACCTCCCACACTTCATAGTGATGGGGGCTTGAGTTAACAGGTTTTAATACACATTACAAACATATTTTTTGTATGATTTTTAATTTTATATAAAGTTTATATAAATTTGTTTTAGATTATTTTAAGTTTAAGATTTAAAAAATCTAATTTCTATGATTTTCTAAATAAACAACACCAAATTGGGTCTCAGTCATCTTATGCTTTGCCTGAAATTTAAAACAGTATAAAAGTGGAAAAGATATGAAGCTTATATAAGATTTCAATTCGTCATTTCGTATCAAAATTAAGTTTACCTCTGTTTTAAATTTTATTTATTTAACCTGATTGTTAGCTGTTGAGCAACTGCAAGATAATCTATAAATACTTTAAAGAACTATGATGTTTCATTCAAGTTAATGTTGTTTAGACTCGATTGTACATAGTTTTTCTAGTGTCAAGCACTCTTGCAGTTTAATATTTTCCAACATATGCCTTACCTCAAAGGAGATGGATTAAACTTTTGAGGAATATACTGGTACACATAATGTTCCCAACAGGTTACTGAAGTATCCAAGACACAAGCTGTGGCCACGAAGGATGGGTTCTCCAGGGGTCTCTATTATAGGCTGTTCATTTACGTTGTGGACAAGATTAACAAGACTATATTCAGACAAGAAACGTCAAACAATTATTCAATCGGTGTGCTGGACATTTTTGGTTTTGAAGATTTTGACAACAACAGGTTGGTTATAGTAAGTTAAGGTTAACTATTTACGCAAGAGTATTTCTACCAACAATACTCAACTGTAATCAACAACAGCTGTTGTTGTAGACCTTTTAATACTTGATGAAATCAATGTCAGACAAAAATTGTATAGTCCTTAGCATACTAAAACCAAATAACTTAGCATATTATAACAATAGATATTGGAGTGTTCTATTTTATGTTTCTCAATCTATTTGAAGGCTTTGAATACTTTGCTTGAATCTTTGACTTCAGCTCAGGCATGGACTGAACTCACTGCCAATGTGGAAAATAAGTTCTACTCAAATTTCTTGGCTGGTTTCTCTCTTTTATATTGGTTGTTAACCATAAGTCAATAAATAATCATATTTTTATTACTGTAGCAGGTCCATTATGCAAGTATTGCTTTCAAGCGTTATACTAAACTGTTACACTTTTATGAGATGTTAATTCAGCTTCTCAAAGCCAAAAACTGGGTTGTATTAGGCCTAAAGCACATTCATTGAGAAAGTTTATTGTTAATAACAGTGGCTTACTAATTTGAACTTCCTTCCCAGCATATAAATGTTGAGAGTGAAATCTACTCATGAGCACGAAGTTAATACGAGGCGTGTTCAGAAAGTAAGTACTGTTTAAAAAAAATAAGTAAAATGATTTTTTCAACACAATTTTATTTCTACACGAAAGCCCAAACCTTAACCTGTTTTGTGACATAGGTTCCACCGCTGTTCAAACACTTGTCATAGCAGGTGATCAATTTGTCTAGACTCTCTTCGTAGAAGGTTCCCGCCAACGAATGTAGCCACGACTCCACGGCAGTTTTCACTTCGTTGTCGGTTTCAAAGCGTTGGCCGTCTAGCTCGCGCTTCATGTGTAGGAAGTGGTAGTCAAATGGTGCCAAGTTGGGGCTGTAGGGCGGGTGATCGAACTGCTCCCAACGAAATTGTCGAACCAATGTTTGAGTGTCACCATCGGTATGGGGCCGAGCATTGTCATGGAGCAACACAGTTCCATTACTGTGCAGACATTGTCGTCTTGAAGTTTTGTTTCTTCGGGGATTGCATGTGTTGCCACTCCATTGACTGCTGTTTAGATTCTGGTGTGACATGACGGACCCAAGTTTCATCATCTGACACAATTTTGAAACACATCACACTGACACATCATCTAGAACAACTAAAATGGTGTTAGTCAATAGTTGGTGAATTAGGACGAGTAGTGCGCATGCGCGGAACACTGATTGCAGCACTACGGTGGCAGTAGAATGAAACGGTACTTACTTTCTGAACATGCCTCATATATGCAGAACGAACTCTGGTGCTGAAGTTAAGATTTATCTGAAAGACCAATCTTAGAATTCACTTTCATTCTTTTGTGTTTCAGCTTCGAACAGTTGTGCATCAACTATGCCAATGAACAGTTGCAGCAGTTCTTTGTGAAGCACATCTTTAAACTGGAGCAGGAGGAATACAAGCGGGAACAAATCCCTTGGACTTTCCTGCCATTTGATGATAATGAAAAAATCATAAGTTTAATTGGGGCAGACCGTGTGAACATTTTTAGTACAACAGATGACCTGTCTCGATTACCAAGTGTAAGTATCTTAAGTTTTTTCTGAAAGGGAGGGTTTTTATACAGCATTTTTAAGGGGTTTTTTTTATATGCCAGTGGCATTCATGTGCAAATTTTTATTGACCTCCCTGGGGATTGAACCTGTGACCTCCTGGTTGGAGAGTCACATCCTTACCCATATGCTACAGTGATGGTGAAGGTTTAAATATTAAGAAGATTACCACTGGATGATTTATTGGAATTAATTTCCAACTCTAACAAATGCTCCTTTCCACCCATTTCTCTAACTTTTCCACTTTTAACTAGCTACTACATATAACATGTCTATAAGTCACATCTTTTCTTATACAAAAATGATTAAAGTTGCAGGAGTTTTGTGGTATCACCCATCTCTGTCTGGAAGTCGGTATTGTGATTTCACTGCATTTCCAATCAATCATTCCCTTTTGTATAAATATTTTTTTCTGTCCAAATCCGTACAGATTTAGTTTGTAAATACACAAATACGATTTTTATTTTGAAAATTTTAATTTGTTCAAGTTAAAAAAAACCAATTCAAAAGATTTTGATTGAGATTTTTCTAATAATAATCCATGAGATCCTCAACACAATAACACTGATTACATCCGAAAATTCTTGTTTCAATACTTTTAAAACCTTACTTTAGTATCACAATTTTTATGTAAAAAGTAATTTTTTAAGATAAAACAAAAGTTTTATCAGGTGATTCTTTAAAATAAAAGGTGATTTGCATACAAAAATTGTTTAAAATAACATCAGCTACCTTTGCTTAGAAATCACAAAAAAAGATTTAATTTTCATTGTGAGTATGACTGAAAACAGAGGAACTCAAATAATGTCTCAGGCTATCAAGAACTCTCTATTAGTTGAAATAGTGAAATACAAGGAATGTTTCCTTGACAAAGGGAGAATGTTTGTGTCATATATATTTTTTTCCTGAGGGAAAAGGACAGTTTGTCCCCCGCACATAGTCCTAAAAGGACCTTTGCACCTCCCTTACTTTAATTATGTGTCCTCAAAGTCTGAGGCTTTTACAAAAATCAATCAGATTTGAGGGCTCGTGTTCTCTTATGTCCTTGGGGCTGAGGAGATATGCTCCCAGGAATCTTTTCCGAGTTTCTAAGATTGCAGGACAATCTAACCAAATATGCTCTGCTGATCCTCTTCTCCACAGAGTCTACATTCGTCAGTCTGGCTAAGGCCCACTCTCATAAGATGTTTCCTTAGGGGGCCATGTCCTGTCAACATCCCTAATATCAGTCTTATATCCTCCTTATTCTGATCCAAGAGAGCGGCCCACCCTTTAACGCAAGGAGAGATAAAAGTTTTGGATAGTCTTAATCCTGAGGCTCTACTCCAATTAATGTTTCTTATCCTCTTTTCCCAATCTTTGACCAGAGCTTTGCTGTTGGAGATGGCTATCCTGCAACCTGGCTCAGGCCCCAATATTATGGACTCCACTCCCTTTTTGGTGAGGATGTGTGCTTTTTCATTTCCATGACCCGGCACACAACCGAGTGTTACTCTGTAATTCGTTGCCAGCTCAGCTAGAGCATTCTTACATTCCCAGACTGCTTTCGAGTTAAACAAACAGGTATCAAGTACCCTTAGTGCAGCCTGACTATCAGAAAGTATTAAGTATTTTAATCCTTTTGTCCTCATTTGTATGAGTCTTCTGGAACATGAGTCTATTGCCATGACCTCCACTTGAAAAACCGTGGCATGTTTTCCCAGGCACTAACATGTTAACTCCTGGTCCGTATATTCTGTATCCTGCCCTAGAGTCAAGGCATGAACCATCTGTGTAAAACTTCAGGACTCCTTTTTAATCCATTTCTCCCTTCCATCGATAGAGATCGTATATGGGTTTTCAAAGGAGTATTTCTTAACCATTGTATCTGACACATTGGTTAGCATTTCAGCCTCAGGAAATTCCTGCATTATCTTCATGTGGCCTTCTAAGGAGGTAGTATTTACCTTTGTTTCTAGAAGCTTCATTGCACTTAGAGCGACTGTTCTCGTCACTTCCTGTCCCAGAGGAGTGTAGCCCAGAACCGCTTCAATTGCTATTGTTGGGCAGGAGCTCATCGCTCCTGTAATGCTTAAGCAAGCTAGCCTTTGAAGACTTTGTAGCCTTTTAGCAGCTGTTGTTTTTTCTACTTTCGGCCACCACACTAAGGCAGCATATGTGACCATAGGTTTTATTATAGTTTTATAGATCCAATATATCATTTTGGGTTTCAGTCCCCATTTAAATCCAAATAGTCTCTTACAGGCCTCAAGGGCCATTGTCACTTTGGATATTCTGTTCTCAATATGTGAGTTTCAAGTGAGCTTCTCATCCAGAATTATACCCAGGTATTTCACTTCTTTTGTTTGGTTTATACTGATTCCTTCCAGGAAAGGTTGAATAAGCTGGAACTTTCTTTTCCTGGTAAAGGTTATCATATTTGTTTTAGATGGGTTGATCCGAAGACCTTTCCCATTACACCAGTTGCTTATGAGGTTTAATTCTTCTTGAATTAGGCGTTCCAGCATGCCTTTGTTTTTTCCTTTGACCATAAGCACTAGGTCGTCCGCATAACATAGTAGCCTTGTTCTCTTCTTCTCTGCTTTGCTAAGAAGATCATCTACCACCATCACCCACAGGAGAGGAGACCCCCTGGGGGAAGCCTTTCTGGGCCGTGATTGCGGCAGATTTGTCTCCGTACTTTGCCTTTACTTGTCTGCTTTTTAGGAGCGCTACTGTCCATTTGACTACATATGAGGGAACTCCAAAACGTTCCATAGCAGTCTCCATGGATTGATATGCAGCTCGGTCGAAAGCTTTATAATCTAGTTAAATGTTTGTGTCATATTGTTGCACTATTTAATTAATCTCATACTATTTGTTTGTCATTACCTCATCTAGCATTTAATTCTCAACAAGTCAGGATTTGTTCAGCTGTTTAATGGTTTATTTTGATAAAGCAAATTCTATTTATGGCTAGTCTATCTATACTCAGGTGATTGCAGTAGTGGAATTGTTACAGGGTACAGATGCATCCTTAGTGATGAAATGTAACAAAAACCATGAGAAGAACCCCTTCTACATAAAACCTAAATCTGACGTCTCACAGATATTTGGTATCAGACACTACGCTGGAGCTGTCACCTACAGAGTAGAAGGTTTGTTATTGTATTTTAAAGACAAGCTAAAAAATCTCTTACTGTATGGAAATCTTCACATCTTGAGTGTTTTGTTGAACTTCAATATATCAATTTTGCAGTTTTTGGTCTATCTTGTCTTCTTTTCCTTTCTTAAATTCTCTTTAGCATTTTATGCCCAATTTAAAAATTATATAGTTAATATTTTTAAAGAAATTACATTTTTTATCTCTATTTTTATCTTGACTATAGTACAAATAGATCCAAAACCATCTTTATATTATTAGTAGTAAATGAACTTTGAAGACTTCAAAATCCTCCTTAACAGTTACTGAAAATTTAAAGTTTGATTGAGAATGATAGTAATTGACTTTTAAGTACAATAAGAACAGTAAAACATTGTGACAAAAACGAAAAAACCTTGAACACAATATGAATAAATCAATCCTTTGCCTGTATTGATGAAGTGTATTATAACTTTAATGTTTACTGATGTGTAAAAATCTGATTCCAGGTTTTCTTGAGAAGAACCGTAACACTCTGAGTAAGGAATGGCTGGAGCTCCTGACATCCTCGAGTAATTCAATGCTCAAAACTCTGTTTGCCAAAGATTTTGCTAAGATGCAACTGTCATCAGCCAAGACTCAGACTGTACTGTCACAGTATCGTACTTCCCTAGAAGCCCTCATGACTGCACTTGTGCGGTGCCAACCGTTCTTCATCCGCTGCATCAAACCTAACGATTTCAAACAGCCTAATGTAAGTCTCAGCTATCTCTGAAAAATAGTAAGAATCAATCAGTTCTGCAAAGTTTGAAAGTGAGGAGTAAAAAATGGATGTGTTACAGATGTTTGACCAGAGTTTTTGCTGCAGACAACTTCGACACTCAGGTATGATGGACACTGCTAAGATCCGAAGTATGGGCTACCCCATCAGACTCACCTACGCAGACTTTGTCTATCGGTACAGGATCATTGTGCCTGCCATTCCTGCAGCCTATAAGGTGAATAATATAAGTAGCAAGAATTTTCGGAGTATAACAATGATAAGTGGCTTGATGATCAAGTTCTGTTTTGAAAATTGTTATAAGGACTGCTCACATTGTTATTGCAGCTACCTGAAGTAGAAATGTAAGAAAATATGGGGAATTTTTTACCCCTTTTTAAACTAAAAAAGGTTTTTTTTATTTGGCAAAAGAAAGCTCTAAGGACAATTAAATCTATACCAGAACGAGAGTCATGTTTACCCATTTTTAAAGAACTTCAAATGATGACATTTCCTAGTATGTATATTTATTCTTGTTTAGTTAGTGTTAAGGAAAATTTGTACCATTTTTAAATTTAGGCAAGATATTCATACCCTCAATACAAGGAATAACTACTTACTTAATCAAGTTTCAGTAAGGTTGGAAAAATCAAAAAGTAGCCACATCTTCATGAAGATTAAATTATTTAATAAACTACCTCAGAGAGTTTTTATTGTAGAAATGAATAGATTTAAGTTAGTGTTAAGTAAATGGTTAAAAAATGAATGCTTTCTACTCTGTTGACGAATATTTAACATGTGATATTAATACCCTGATTTTTTAATTATTTTATAATTTTTTATTTACTATTTATACTTAGTTTGTATGTGTCATGTTTATTTATTAAGTTTTAGTTATGAATTTTAATTAATTATTTATTTATGCTTTTAAATATACTATTGTTTTAGGGTAAACGGTTAAATATTGCTGCTATGACTTTGTCTATTGCATGTAAATTGCTTAATGACAATAAAATATCTTTAATCTTGAATCTTGAATCTAAAATTTAAAATTTTTAAAGGAAGAAGAAGAACAATTTTCACAACCTTTGTAGGACCCTTTTACTTTATTGATTCATCTAATATTTCTTTTATCATTTCTAATGCTTTCTTTAATCTTGGAAAGAAAATGTTATTAATTTTCAAAGACTGTCTATCACATGAGATAGAGTTACCTTTGTATTAGATAAAACTGTTACGTAGACGAAATCTTCAAAGCAAGTAATTTTTGCTTATATTGTACAGATGAAGGATCCGAAGACAGAGGCTCAGAGAATCTGCAGAGCTGTACTAACAGGGAATGAACATCAACTGGGACAGACCAAGATCTTTCTCAAACAACACCAGAGTACTTTACTGGAGCTGGAGAGAGATAGAGTGCTAGAGAAGAGTGTAGTGATTCTCCAGAAATACATGAGGACCTGGTTAATTAAAAAACGGTAAAAAAGTGTTCTCTGTTCACTTTAACAATAGTTTCTAACAGCTGCTTATGACTATTTGGAAGTAGGTGTATGCTCTATGAATAATTGTGTATTAGCATGAACATATAATTAGTTTCCTTTGTTTTGAAATAAACTTTTAAAACCATTATGTCAAGTTTTATAAAGAATTCTTTACAAAAAAAGCTTCCAGAAAAGTGTTAAAATTTGTTCACACCACAGAGTACTACCCCTTTGGCTCTACCTGTAAACACATTTCACACCAATAACTGCCACCACACATTTCATAAAGCCAATAAAATGTTTAATGATTGTGAATCCCTCGGGGTACTGCGTAATACTCTTGATGCTATCTGTATCTTTTGTGTGGTAAATGCTAATAAAATTAGCTTGTTGGCTGATAATACTCGTATTTCCCTTATTGCTAACAATATTGTTCTTATAATTTTTTTAGATATACTAAATACAAACTGTAATTTTAATTGAAACACTGGGAATGAGCATAACAAAGAGGTATTAGTGGTTAAAAGGGTTCTACTATGACCCATGACCCATTGCACACTTTGAAAAGAAACCTGCCTTTAAAATTGGAGCCAAATTTACGATCAATCCAGACCGTACCAGAAGAGTGCAATACCATTAATGATGTCAGTACCAGGAAGAGGTCAGTCATGAGATGGCTAGATAACCACCCATTCTTCATCAATTCACCAAAACATCCATGAGATGAAAAGAGGGAACCTGAAAGCCAAGTTTTACTTCCTATCAATTGTTTTATTTCAATCAATCAATCAATTTACTGTTAAGCAATAGAAAATATGACCATATTAAAATACCGCAAATGTGCTAATTCAACAGGTATAATATTAATTAAATACAATAAATTAATAACTTTGTTAGTTTTTTACATTAAAAATCTAAATATAACGAGAAAAGTATGTAGGCTGCACAATTTTGTGCAGAAAAATTTTAATATGGTTTTTCAGTGTTTTTCTGTGTACCCCGAGAAGTATCTAAAAAATTAATTTACCTTAAAAATAAAGCTATTGTGCACCTGATGGGGTAGCGATAGTCTTATAATCCAATGTATTTATTTAAGCGTGGGATCTAATTTAACAAACCACCAAGACAGGCAAGCACATAATAAGGAATTGCATAGCAACGTGTACCTCATCGGGCACACAACACACTTTACGAAAGTCTAGTGTATTAACCGATTGGGTACACAACAGCAGTTGTGAAAAATCGTGCGTACCTGATGAGTTATACGTCATTGTGAACGTTTTAAAAGACTTACCCAATTAATAATCAGTGGTTGAAATTCTAATGATGTTTACTAACTACTGTAATTATGCTCCAGTGGAACCTTAATTTTTTCGTTCCAACAATGCTCGCAATGGTTCCAGTGGAACCTTTTAAGTTTTCATGTTACAATTCCATCCAAGGACACACTTCTAGACGGCACATTAGTTAGCTGTCAGATATACATCTAAGTCTCCGCTCTTAACATGAGACTAGGAATTCGGCTCAAATTAAAAAATTGTTTCACTTCAGAAATTTATATTTAAGTGTGTCAATGCTAATTAATTGTGAAACACATGATTTTTTGTTAATACTAATGATTTATAATTAATGTTCAATATGGAGTTCCTAATGAGAAAATCTATATTGAATATAAATGATAGAGACATTAGTAATAACTAATTATCAAATTATCTATATAGAAAATATGTTACTCTAATATAATTTATATTGACACATTTCTAAAAAGAATATCTGCAGTGTCAAGAAGTACATAGTAGATAAGAGAACTGTTGAACTGTAAGATATTTATTTTGTTTAGTATAAACAACACATGGTAATTAATGAATATAAATCTACAAATGTGATGTTTAATGTCAACATTTGTTGCTGTATTGTTAACCCTGAGAATGTTACAGTTCCAATATTTTAAGCCTTGGTATTTAATGTTTTCATGTATAACTATAACAATATTCAATGGTTTGTAAATAGTTTTTAACAATTTTAAAACTGTAATTGATTCTAGAAAGTTATTAAGGTTTTTAAGACAGGTTTATCTTTGTTCAGTTTCAAGCAGCTGAGAGCAGCGGCAGTAGTTGTGCAGAAGCGGTGGTGGCGAGGCCGTAAACCAAGGCAGCATTATCTTGTCATCCGACATGGCTATCTGCGTCTGCAAGCTGTCATCCGCTCTCGTATACTTCATTTCTCCTTTGTCAAATTAAGGTCCAAAATCACAGGATTGCAGGTTTGTTTCTCTTAGGTTATACTGACCGCAAACATGCAACAGTTTTTAATGTCTAGCTCTGACAGTATCTTAAACTGTGTCTTGTCTTCTTTGAATGTTGATTGTTTATATTTTAATTGCATGAAATAATGTTGTTTTCATCAATTATTATATCCTATATTAATAAACTGCTTTAGTGGTTTTGATTAATTTAATAAAAGTTTCAATTTTTAATAGTTAGATATAATGAAAGCGGTTATTGCTTTATATTTCTGATTTAACATAATAGATCGTCCATATGTAAACAATGGATTTCCTTGTAAAAATGAAATCAATCAATATTTTTATTTAAAATTAAAATGTATCTAGATTTTATTTTTATGAGTTGAAAAAAACCTAGAATCTTGCATTTCACTTAATAACTATTTTATTTGTTCTATCTGGTTAATTTTCAGATTTGTACTTTTAACAAATATATAATATTTAATAACTTAATGATAAAGTAAACTATTCAAAACACTTTAAAAAATGTATAAATAAAATTTATTTATTATAATTTATACATATTCCTTTTACTAATATTAGACAAGAGTTAGCTCAATCAATAAAAATATGTTTAAGATATAGCCTTTAAATGTCCTCGTTATATATTTTAATTAAAATATTATGATACAACTTTTTGTGTACAGAGTAATTTAAAATAACATTTTATCCTATTTTATTACCAAATGTTGATGTATGAGGGCTATCCAGAAAGTAGATTACATTTTGCTCTGTAGCCGCTAGGGGTGGGATTATCACGGCTGTTTCGATGTCAGGGCATTTCTCACTTAAGTGGGTATCCAGCTGTGCTAATGAGAAGTTACTGTCGCTCCTTGTTTTACAATAGCAGTTTAAAAAGTGTGACACAATTGAAAATCCCATGAAGTTGTAAAGTTTAGTAGGAAGTTTACTATGAATTTTATGGGAACGATGTGATTACTGAAGGTGGAGTGTGTCAGTGGTGCATTATGTTTTAAAATAGCCATTATGACATTAATGTGCATGATGACAAATGAAGTGGACGGTCAAGCCTTTAGATGAAATTGTCTCTAAAGTTAATGAGAAGATTAAAGAAGACCGCAGATTCACAATAACAGAACTCTCACTTAGTTTTCCTCAAATTTCAACACGTTTGTTACACGAAACTGTCATGCAGAAGTTATGTTGCTATAAATTTTGTGCAAGTTGTTTACCGAAAATCTTAACAAAAGCCCATTAAAATCAACGTATGGCTGCTCCATTGACGGTTTTGGACACTTAAGAAAATATGGGGACTCCCTGCTCGATCAAATCGTTACAGGAGACGGGATTTGGGTAAAACACATAAATTGCTAAACAAAATTAATGTCTAAGAAGTACATACACTCCCCCAAAACCAAGTAAAAGCATGCAAACTTTGTCAGCACAGAAGATAATGGCAACTGTTTTTTTGGACAAGAAAGAAGTTCTTGTTGATTTCTTAAAATGTGGCACAACCATAAATTCTTTTATGTATTATGAAACTTTTCAAAAGTTGAGAAAAACGATAACAAGCACAGAAGAAAGTTAAATTTGAAAATTTTGTTTTTACATGACAATGCCCGACCTCACATGGCAAATCAGACTTTAGTCCTGGATGCTTTAAGTGGGATGTGTTTCCATAATCGCCTTACAGTACCTTACACTCAGCAACTACCATCTGTTTCCATTAATGAAGACATGGCTTGCGACACAGTCCTTTCATAACAGTGCTTTGATAACAACATGGAACTTTGGGAGGGTGTGATTCCCTGGTTGAAGTCTCAGGCAGCAGAATTTTATAACGCTGGAATTTAAAAACTAGGTCATAGCTATGATAAGTTCCTAAATTTGTATGATGACTATAGTAAAAAAAGTATTTTAATGTCACTTTCAAATGTATATAGTACAATTTTTTGTTTGTTTATATCAAAATGTAATCTACTTTTTGGATAGCCGTCGTAATAATAAGGCTTTATCACTTGTTCATTTTGAAGTCTACAATTGAATCTTACTTTGCCACTTTCAAATGTCCCAACTAAACTGAATCTATAATTTCAGGCTAGGTGTAGAGGGTTCTTGATCAGAAAAGAGAAGAAAGCATTGAAACCTGTGGTAAGTGAAATCTATATTCAAATTGAATGTAAATATATGAGAAAAACAGTTGAGCAGCGTAGTCAGCACTAGATTTGAGATGTATTTACAGGTAAATCATTAGTCACATATCTGCCTGACAAAATATTGACAAATTTAAAGGCATGAGAGTCACTTGTAAAGTAAAAAATACCCTGGAGGGTTCACTTCTGGCTGGTTTATACCTTCCAGTTGATTATACACTGGGTACAACAAAACCAATGTGCCATTTAAATCTAGGCAACTCTAGCATGTCCATGAGTGGCACCTCACTAACCGCAAATATCAAGATTCTGGGGTGCAAGGATAGATCGATAGGCCTGGTCTACTGCAGGGGATCTTGACAGGATGGTGGCACTCTGTAAGCAGTGCAAAGGTCCTTTTAGGATTAAGTGCAATTTCTATACTTCTTGTTCTAAGAGAAAAAAAGAAGTCTATTGACTTCTTAAACTCCTTTGATTGTTTGTGGTGTATGTATGTGTGTGTGTGCACGCATACGCATCCGTGCGTGCGTGTGTCTGTGTGTATGTATGTAGCCAGTGTGCTCACCTCCTTTGGATGCATTGTGTTACAAAATACTGGAAAACTTGATGACCAAAGAGTTTGTCTATATGAGTATAGTCATAGTACTCTCTGCGCTAAAACATACTATTTGATTGAGAAGAGACATATAATAGTAGTTTCTAGGCATAATAAAATAAATTCATAACTATATTTAAGTGATAAATGATATTATTATTTTTGTATAATATCTTTCGACATTGATTTTATAAAAAATAAGACAGTGCCTTATTCAATTAACTAACTTAAATTAACCTTTCAATTAGGTATATGAAAATTAAAATCAGTAAAACTTATATTTTGAGAATTGAATTTATTTAATCACGAAAAACTGGGAATAAAGACTGAACTAAATCAGTGAAAGTATAACAAACTAGATTGTTTATTGTCTTCAAACAACTAAATATTCATCATTTCTGCAATATTTGTATAATATTGAAAATATAGTTTTAAATAACTAACTTAGAATTACATAACAATTTTTTAGAGTTTATTAGTTTTTTGGCCTGTCTTTAGGTACATTATGTGTGAAATAATGGGAATACAGATAATGAATATAACCTCAATAGCCCAAGGGAAATAGTAAAAAAATCTAGGCAATCGCCTAGCTATGCTAGAAAGCAAAGTGACTTGATAATATTGGAAACACACTTATTAAAGATATTGAAGTTTTTGTTAGTGAAATGGGGATGCTTATACACAACATTTGCCATCATGTTGTATTAGTGGCAAATATATGCAGTGGTTACTAAACAAATGTTTATCTCATTGTCAGATTAGATGAGGAGGAGATGGCCATATTTACAGCCATAAAACAAAAGATAATGGTTATGAACCATTGAGAAAGGCACAACTTTAACATGTTCAGAAAAGTGTTATACTTGGTTTGAACATTCTTATATCAATTGAAGATTATTAGAATTTGGGAATTAGTTTACCTGTTAATATAGGTACTGCTTTGTTCTTCTGGAATTAACATTGTAACTTTGCAGAAAATTAAAAGTGTATAACAGGAATTGTGAAATTTTTACTGATATAAACTCTGGTGTAATGGTTGTTTAGTACCATTAACACAGCCAACTACTATTACAATTAAAAAGTTTGGCAAATCTAAAACAAAGTAATTTCATAATTCAACTAGACCACGACTAATATTTGGAATTATTTATATTTGCTGTATTTCGTCAATTAATGGAGAAAATGACACCATCATTTCAACATTTCTTGGTACACCAACATTACCCTGCATACTATACAGACAGTACGTTTCATTCCTTAATATGTATTTCATTATGTAACACCATTGTTACAAACATAATCATAGTATTATTGCAGAAAATTGTAGGGCAACGAACAACATTATAATAAATGCCACTAAGAATTGGAGAGTTCTACAATAAACAATTGACTCACTCATAACACTTACTCATATATAAATTCTATCTCAAATTATGTGGCAACACTGAACAATCCAAATTCAAGTGGAAAAATTAGCCCCATTATTTCCTGAACAGACAACATATTAGGACCTATTTATTATACAATTAGGCAGCAGCCCTTGATCCTAACTACTAAACTATTTAGTTCTTCTCATAATTAATTTATAATAGAGTCACTTAACTTTGAAAAGCTGTAGAATTTTAAATATGGTTATAGTTTACAGGCGACACTGAGGTTCAATGCAAAACTTCAACTTTATAGCTTATATCATTATTGACAGATGGAACAACTATCATACAGAATATAAATTTTTATATGTCCCAGGAAACAATATAGTGAATTGTGTCAGCCTAGTCTATTTAACAATGCTCAGCCAAATTCTATGGTTAGACCTGCATGAATTTTCATGGAAGATTTCAATTCTAGAGATGAAGTCTTTCTTGAGATATCTTGCCACATGATACATTCAAATATTTGTTCATTAAATGGGGTTTCATATCAGTATTTAAATAATAGGTCTACACACCAAGTCATAAAATGATGCTGTATCTGTTGGGATGGTTAGGCTATATGTATTAATATGTCACATACTAATCCTTAAATCGTGGCATACGTATATGTTCGTAACATCGGAATAGCACTAATCACGACATACAGGGATATCCATATTGTCTTATTTTAATTTATTGTGTTTACAGAGAGTGTCGCGTAGGTGTATGAATACGTATTGATATATGACCTTCAGGAAGCAAATTTTATTACGTGTTGTGTCAAAAATAAATCATTATCCAGTAATTTTCTTTTATGTTTGTTTTATCTTGCTATGTGTGGTGCGGTATGCGGATATGTCTGTAAATGTACACAGCGTCTATGTATATAACGTGGCCACTAGTACTGGTAGAGCTTTTTTAAAAAAATATACTTTTTTGTTTATTATTTCTTCTAATAAGAAACAAAAAATAAATTTAACTTTGGAGAAAGAGGAATTTAAAAAATAATCTCTAAATCTTATTCAGCACTCTAAGGGTTAAAATCTCTTAAGAGTGTACTGAGTTTGTTTACAAACTTATTATTTCTGGTACTTTCTTGTGGCCATTATGGTTATACCAATAAGGTCAATGCAAAAATATTGGCCATCGCTCAGCCAAATCTCATGGATTGACATCAATATTAGTGTACTTCATATAGAAATGAAGCTTCATGCACAATTTCAAGTCTATAGATCAGTTTGTGTTTGGAATATTGTGTGTGCTCTTCAATCACATTTACAACCCCCCTCCCCTCCCAACCCAAGACCTAGTTATGCCATTGTTTGGTCCAGTGGCGTAGCGAAGGGGGGGGTCCAGGGGGTCAGGACCCCCCCCCGAAATTTTAAGACGTATTAAAAAATTAAAGCATGGAGCAGGAGAAAAAAGGACAGTTATCATTACTCTTGTCTACAAACATTAAATTGATTGATTTCACTGATTGAAGTGACCGTTGTTAAAAATATAATTGTCCTTTCGTTTAAATCATAAGGTATAAAACGATACTTTTGGGCTCGGCCTTTCGGATAGTGTTTGTGTAATCACGGTATTTTCTATAGGGCGCGGTCACGTGACGTCGCAAAGTAACCTGAACCGTAACACGGCGAACAGTTTAAATTTTAGTGACCACTTCGTTCAAATTAGTTCGTGGGGACGTAAAGTGACTGCTTAGAATTTAGTTACGACGTTGATTTTAGGTATCATTAAACTGTAAACGTGTATATAATTATCGAAAAAAATCACTTTCGGTCGGAAAATAACACTTGAAAAACTACTGATTAGAACTTCAACTAATTTGGACTTCAATAATTGAGGTAAAACGTGGGGTTTTCGATTGAGTTAGGACGACGAATTTTTGTTATCATTAAACTGTACACCGTACCTATATAATTATTGAGAAAAAAAATCACTTCCGGTCGGTAAATACCGAAGAAAAGCTCTCAAACCGATTCAAGTTTTGACGATTTTGGATTTCATTGGTTGAGTGGTTGAGGTTAAAAGTGATACTTAGGATTATGTTAGGACGGTGATTTTAGGTATTAATTGAACGCCGACTAATACATATATAATTATCGAGAAAAAAACATTTAAATCATTTTAAATTAGAAACTATGGAGTCCCACAGGGAT
Organism: Homalodisca vitripennis; assembly: GCF_021130785.1. Lineage (NCBI taxonomy): Eukaryota > Metazoa > Arthropoda > Insecta > Hemiptera > Cicadellidae > Homalodisca > Homalodisca vitripennis. The sequence continues at coordinate 142,125,160 of NC_060212.1, forward strand.
CTATACTTGGACCAGTCTTGTTCCTTGTGTACATCAGCAGGCGGAACTCATCCGCTCTCCTGAGAGGGAAAAAAAACTGAATTCATGTATTTCAGTACGACGTCCTCATAGAGGAAACTGATTCCACCAAGTTCCTCGGAATGTACCTTAATCGAAGTCTGACTTGAGACAATCACATTGAAAGTACCTGCTCAAAGGTTTCTTCAGGCATTTATGCTCTACGGAACCTTTCAAAATTTTGGCCTTGTACACCCCCATATAATGTACGAGTCGAGGCTATGGGGCAGCTGTTCTAAATACAAATTTGAGCGAGTATTTAGAAGTCAAAAGAAAGCTGTCCGCATCATTTCAAAAATTTAAATCCCAAAATTCATGCAGAGATGCCTTTAGGGAGCTTGGATTCCTAACTTTGTCCTGTCTCTACATCCTCGATGTCGCCCTGTACTGCCGATTTAAGTGCGAGTTCGTCCGGGGCAGGGGCGTCTATCAATACGGGACAAGAGGCAGGGACACAACCTTCGGTTACATCCGCACAGAACAGCCGCATTCAAACGTTTGCCATCCGAGGTTTGGTGTTAAGCTGATCAAAAAGCTCAAAAAGCTCCTGATGAAATCAAAAATTTGAATTAACCAACAAAATTTAAAGGTCGATTGAGACACTTTTTAGTGTCGAGGGTGTTTTATTCAGTGGAAGAGTTTATAATGAGCCGCTGGGGATGAAATTTAAAAATTCGAATTTTCCTCTATTTCTGGTGGTAAAATTTAGAAGAATTTTAAAACGTATGGCTGTAAGTATGTATCAGTCTTAGGAATGAGTGTGGACTGTGTATGAACGGGTATGAATGGGGGCAATTTAAAATAGATATACATATTTCTAAATAATTTTAATTTGACGATTGTGTGTAATTTTTATTATTGTTGACACATTAAAAAGTATTTTTATTATTATATTATTATTACCCTTCCGGTCGGAATATACCGAGGGAAAAGCTCTACTGAATCAGATTTTGACGATTTTGGATTTCACTGGTTGAGTCGTTGAGATAAAAGTGGTACTTAGAATTATGTTAGAACATTGATTTTAGGCATCAATTGAACGCCGACTAATACTTATATATTTATCGAAGAAAAATTGAAAAAAAATCGCTTCCGGTCAGATAATACACCGGAAACCTCTACTGATAAGAACTTCCGACTACTTTGGATTTCACTGACTGAGGTATTATTTCATTTTCCTTAGTATATTCCGATCGGAAGTGATTATTTTTGTTTTTTTTTTCTCGATAATTATATATTTATTAGTCGGCGTTGAATTAATCTCTAAATTCAATGTCCTAACATAAAATAAGTACTACTTTTACCTCAACCACTCAACCAGTGAAATCCAAAATCGTCAAAACGAATCAGTAGAGAGCTTTTTCTTCGGTATTTACCGACCGGAAGTGATTTTGTTCTCGATAATTATATAGGTAGTCGAGTACAGTTTAATGATAACAAAACATCGTCGTCCTAACTCAATAAAAAAATACCACGTTTACCTCAATAACCGAAGTCCGAAGTAGTTGAAGTTCTAATCATTAGAGTTTTTCAGGTGTATTTTATTTCCCGACCGAAAGTGATTTTTTCCGATAATAATTATATACTCGTCTACAGTGTAATGATACACAAAATCGTCATTATAACTCATTCATAAATACCCCAATCAGTGAAATCCAAAGTGGCCGAACTTCTAATCAGTAGAGTTTTTCCGGTGCATTTTCCGACCGTTAGTTTGATCTGTACCCGAGCAACGCTTGAAAATCGCTCCTTCTTTTCTAAAGGGTTTTCGGCCGTCAATGGTCCAATGTTCCCCGAAGGGGTATTTCATTTTCTCCACAGAATATAGTTGAGTCAATTATAGGCTTGAATGAAGCTCTGTTTTGTTCTTTTTCTTTCTTATCCAGTGAATCCAACATCACTTTGGTGCCTTCTACTCGGCCAGAATCGAACTTCGTAAAGTTTCTGTAGCTATACAAGAAAATTTGTGGTACTAGAGTTGCTGTGAGAGTTTTAATTTGCCTATTACATCTTTCCACTTTCTGTAAGGCGTAGTTATTAAAGCTCCATATTTTTGGTATTTACCTTTTACCAGTGAATTCATTGGCAAATAACACACAAAACGTCCCCCTGATCCTCCGGTTTCGGACCCCCCCGAAAGAAATTTCTGGCTACGCTACTGTTTGGTACTATAGTCCATTCAACAAATGTTGAGAGTGGACACATATTCAACAAATGCAATTAAATTTTGTTTCACACTTTTAATTACTGTAGGCCATGCATAATGTTCCTTTAAATTTTGCCATTACAAGTTTAGCTGATTGATATTTTTTATTTTTTCCTTTTAGCATTATTACTAGAAAACTTTAATCACTAATAGAAATAAATAAGAATTTAAATATTTCTAATAAGTTGTCTAACTGTTTGTAATGTAAATAGGATACATTTCTTTACAAATTAAATTAAATCTACTGCTAAAACAATATGTGAGTTATAATTAATAATAGTTAAATCTAATTGACTTGAGGTTGAGGAGTTTATCTCAAATCCATACATTTTTCACTTCATAACGTAGTTCTAGTATTTTTTATGAGGGAAAAGTCTAAGACTCTTTACTTAGTTCTAAAAAGACTTTGCACCTCCCTTACTAAGTATTTAACCCAAAAATCTGAGACTTCTGCAAAAACCAACTAAAAGCTTTAATCTTTCAATGCTAATGAATTGTGTACATTACTATTGACTGTTTTCTGAATCGACTCCCCTTATTATTCTGTTTGATAATAATAGTCTAAGAGCTAGTGGTCGGCTACCTGTATGTATTTGACGAGACCTGGGTTTTTGTACAGTGAGGCCCCTGTACCCCCTGTACATGAGATGGGGAGTCACTAAGCTCCAGGTGGCCAACTTAGTGGGCGCTCAGGTAAGACAGGTATCAATTTTTTGGGCAATTTCGTAAGTATTTGATGACGTCTGCCGTTTTGTAATTTAAAAATATATTATTATTATTATCGGAAAATAACAATGGCAGACCATTATCACACGGATTTCATTGCGGCAGACAATTTTGAAAGTGCTCAAAAAAATAAAATTTTGAAAGTAATTGACGAGATCTGCCATTGATATATTTTATTTATTAGGGTTTAAAAAACTTATATTGATCATGGCAGACATATTGATATAGCGGACATACTTTACATATAGTAGAAAAGAAAATTTTAGCTACTCCCTGATTAAAAATATTGCTTAAAAACAAATTGGGTAAAGATCATCAATTGTTGAAATACCCGTTGGGGCAACAACTTTTTTTTGTTGGATGTCAAAATTTGAATTTTATCGCCAAATTTCTTGCGAAGTTTTTCTTCCAAATAAGATGCGTTAAATATTGATGCTGGGTCTGAGCTTTCACTGAATTCTTTAAATATTTCAAGATACTCTTTCTGCAAATAACTCAGAAAATAACAACGTCCTCGTTTTATCACATTATCTTCAACTAAATGACTTATTTCTTTATAAACAGTTTCATGTACTTCTCGGGAGATGTGCCATGCAGTACGAACACGACTTTTCACGAGTGATCTTTTTTGATACCTAAAATTTTGCCGACAAATTTCATGGTAATGTACTTCAGATGAGAGAACACTTTCTATTTTTGTTAAAGTTTCTTGGTAAATTGTAGTATCTGGCTTAAAGTTTAATAGGATACTCTTTTTAAATCGATCCTTCTCTGAAGTCCGTAATGGGTCAATTTTATATCGAAATTGTTTCTTTTTTTGTAACAAAAAAAAAACACAAATTTGAGTTTGCAGAAGCTACAGTATCGGAAGCTACAGTATTCGAAAATTGAACATTCGATGATTTTGCTGAATCTGAAGATGATCCCTCCTCCAACGAAAGTTCAGCTTCAGCGTCGATTTCTTTTTCTGCTTCTTTTGTCTCAAGAATGTTTGCATTGTTTTCAAGGGAATCATGTACACGTGTATCCTCAATTATTGAACTATCAGCTGATGTAGATGGCTGTTCAATTGTAGACAAAGACTTTTTAGACTGTGATAGAACCTTTTTTTTTCAACATCTGTCGACAAATACTGCCTTTTTAATGCTGTAAATGTCTTATAACAACTACTATGATATGCTGAATCATAAGTTTCGTCCGGTAAAATAATTTCTTTATATTTTAATATGTGGAATTTTCTTAACCTCAAAATCCTTTTACATTTTGATATAGTATCTGATAATGAAATCCGCACGATAATGGTCTGCCATTGTTATTTTCCGATAATAATAATAATATATTTTCAAATTACAAAACGGCAGACGTCATCAAATACTTACGAAATTGCCCCAAAATTGACACCTGTCTTACCTGAGCGCCCGCCAAGTCGGCCACCTGGAGCTTAGTGACTCCCCATCTCATGTACAGGGGGTACAGGGGCCTCACTGTACAAAAACCCAGGTCTCGTCAAATACATACAGGTAGCCGACCACTAGCTCTTAGACTATAAGATTTTCACACATGCCAGTGCCATATGAGGACAGGCAATATAAGACACAAAAAGAGATCAGCTTTTCTCTTTTTTATAAACAAACAATTATTATTCAGTACAGGTGTTCTCTTGAAAACCTATATTGAATATAAACTATAAACTAATATTAACATATAATCCTATTTTAAACTATTCATAGAGCATTGAGGCCCTATAATTTATGTTTCTGAGTGAAAAATTTATGGATTTAAGACAAGTTCCTAGGTACTTAAAATGCAGTTTTTAAGCTTCATTTCATGTTAGAAGAGAGGCCTCAGGTGCATAACTAGCAGCTTAAAAGCGTGCCCTCTTAAATTATTCAAACCCAACCGATTTATTACATTGTCATTCAAGATATTTATTTTAGTGATCAACATTTGTATCTTTCATATTCTTGGTGGTTTCTCTACAAAAAAAAAAATTTTCCATATAGATTTTGATATCGTATTAGCATTTTTATTAGGTATGATATTACTTGTGGCTTTATCCTTAAGTTAAGTAATGTTTATGTGAACACAATATTATTATAGATGTAATTGCATATTTAATATGTTACTTACCTACTATGTTACAGCCTGAAGAAGATGTGGGAGACAAGGATATAGACCAGTGGATCACCTCGATCTTCGAAGCTGCCATTGAGGGTAGTGAAGATATTATTCCACCACTAGACAAACCTATGGAGGTCAGTCATCTATTTTGTCACGTCTTTCTGTTGTTTGATTGTCAAATCATGCAAACATTGTTTAGAGTTGGTTTTTTTATTCCTAGTGTCAGTGTCACTCTAGCTGCTATAGTATATCCTATCAATTTATTGAAATACTAGTGCACCCTTTTTGAGACTAATCAGGGTGTTCTACCCCTTTCTCACATATGCGGTACTTGTTGCATAAATTTGTTTTCAAACTCCAGAAAAGGGCGTTAAGAGTGGCTTTTGACAAAAAACTCAAAGAACTTCATGTGGATCACATTTTAGAGAGGCTAAAGTTCTAAATTTCTCATCAATTTATGTCTTAAACTGCGTGACATTTGTTCACAAAAACTCCAACCTTTTCAAAACATAATTCCCAACATTGCAACAATCTACGTCACCAATAAAATTAACGTTCCTGCCCATAGAACTAGCTTCCTTGAAAGAAAATTATTAATCAGCAGCATTAATCTTTACAATGCTCTCCCAGACTCTCTTATAATAAATAGTAAATAATATATTTGAAAATGTTTTTTTCTTTAGCTCATATTAATTTTATTTTAGTAAGTGATATATAAATTCCATTTAATTTTTATATCTGATTCTAAACATTAAAAATATATGTCCCACTAGATATTTTTCTTAATGCCATCTATAAAACCCAGATGTTATATGCTAAACTAAGACTGAGATATATCAGTTTAACATTTCTTGACTGGAGGTGGTTATTTAAAAGACCGAAATATCTAAAAAATAGCTGTTTTAACAAGTTTTAATTTGGTATGAACCAAAAAACTTAGAAGGTAATCGTTATTTTATTTATTACTGACATTATTTAGTTTGAAAACCGATTTCCTCACATAGTATGGTCAAAGATATAAGTTATTGGCTTTGGTCAGTCTTATGTTTAATTTGATTAGTGGGAGAACTGGTGGCCAAGCGATCCAAGACGTTGGACTTTGGATCTATTGTATTGAGTCTCCCGCTTATTCTGTTTGATAAGATCCTAGCACGAATCCTGGCCTGTGAAGATGGGTAGAATAAGGCTTAAAAAGGGATTGGTCTCTCCTTTGTCAAATTATTCACTTTTTCGCTTGGAAGAAAATAAAATTTGGTTGTTCAAACATCTTTAAAAATATTTTAAGAGTTTTTCTCAATTTCTACCCCCAATTTTTGTCAACAGGAATAGTGAAAATACTGAATTCTTAAAATATGTGGTGTTAATGCTATCTGTATACCCTAGAGTCCCACTAAGAAGGCAGAGTTTGCACCACCACCAGACCTGGATAGAATTCCGATGCGCCTCAGTGAGAGTGACATAGATGACGGAGCGGAGGAAGATTTGGCTTTTAGCCACTTTGCTGCTTCCCACTTCCGCGGCAACATCAGCTACCAGTTCTCAAAGAGGGCACTAAAGCAATCTCTCCTGGATCTTCCTCTACCTGCAGATCAAGTGGTAAAGTTAACTTGTTCCTTATAAGTCTAATCTGACAGCCAAAAACCATTCTGCAATTGCTGCTTAAAATCAGCAAACTAGTTGGGCATTTTAAGTCTCTTTATTTTGTTGGCTGAAACTGATAGAACTATTTACTGTAAACAGGTAAACCTTTAAGTGTGAAGCGAAATGAAAAATCCCTTTATTATGTCGGCAAAGCTAGGACTGAAATGTCCTCTCTTCTATTTAACCTCTTAACCTTAGTGTGTAAAGCTAGGAAGACATGACATATAAAAAAGTGATTCCTTTGGGTTTTTAACCCTTACAATATCCTCAAATTTCAACCTCTAGCAAAATTAATGGTGCTGTCTAAATGTCCCTTTATTAAGGGAATTTCCTGTAGTGATTTCAATAAACTAGGTTGGTTAAATAATCCATATTGGCTTTCGACTCTTACGATAAACAAAATAAAATTTTTTAAAGATAATGATTTTGTCAGTAGATTTCATTATCATGGAACTGGAGATGATAAAATCAAAATAATGTAAGTTATAAAATTCAAGTTGAAAAAAATTTAACTCTTTGTAAGTGTATTAATGTTGGTAAACCTTAACAAATTAATGTTGAATCACCAGATTACTCATTTTTATGCATCAAAAATCCCTTCAAGCATATTATACTCGAGAGTAATAATAAAAATTGTGGTACGTCCTAGTTTGCTATATGTATATCAGGAAAGGAATAGGAATAAAGGCAAGCTAATTTAATATATCTTTTATACGTATTTAATTTAAAAAAAAACTCTTTAAAGTTTTTATAAAGACAAAACCCGGATCATAATATTGTTAAAAAGTACATCAAACTAAAAACAAAGAAAACAAAAGTTGTTACAGATGTGTTTAAAGAGATCTAGTTTCATTGTTATTTTATGCAATTAACACAAGCATAACATATATATTTTTAGTATTGATTGAAATCAGATCAGGCCAAGTACTTCTTGTGCATCAATTGCTAAAATAATAAATAAATTTATTTGTAGACATTCGTACAAAGTTTAATAAAGATTTAAGGTGATTTAATGGGTTTTGTATTACGTTATTTATGGATCTGGATGTGTACAGGCTGCCATTGCTCTGTGGGTGACCATCCTGAGGTTCATGGGAGACTTGCCCGAGGCCCAGACAGCCAAAGTGAATGCCAACGCTCCCGTCATGGCCATATTGACTGCCACACTCTCTCGCAATGTTACCAATGCTAGTGACTACTCCCAGGCTATCAAACTGCTCAAGGTCAGTGAAAGTAACAAAGCTCTCTGTCATGGCCATATTGACTGCCACACTCTCTCGCAATGTTACCAATGCTAGTGACTACTCCCAGGCTATCAAACTGCTCAAGGTCAGTGTAAGTAACAATGCTCCCGTCATGGCCATATTGACTGCCACACTCTCTCGCAATGTTACCAATGCTAGTGACTACTCCCAGGCTATCAAACTGCTCAAGGTCAGTGAAAGTAACAATGCTCCCTGTCATGGCCATATTGACTGCCACACTCTCTCGCAACGTTACCAATGCTAGTGACTACTCCCAGGCTATCAAACTGCTCAAGGTCAGTGAAAGTAACATATCTCCTGTCATGGCCATATTGACTGCCACACTCTCTCGCAATGTTACCAATGCTAGTGACTACTCCCAGGCTATCAAACTGCTCAAGGTCAGTGTAAGTAACAATGCTCCCGTCATGGCCATATTGACTGCCACACTCTCTCGCAATGTTACCAATGCTAGTGACTACTCCCAGGCTATCAAACTGCTCAAGGTCAGTGAAAGTAACAATGCTCCTGTCATGGCCATATTGACTGCCACACTCTCTCGCAATGTTACCAATGCTAGTGACTACTCCCAGGCTATCAAACTGCTCAAGGTCAGTGAAAGTAACAATGCTCCCGTCATGGCCATATTGACTGCCACACTCTCTCGCAATGTTACCAATGCTAGTGACTACTCCCAGGCTATCAAACTGCTCAAGGTCAGTGTAAGTAACAATGCTCCTGTCATGGCCATATTGACTGCCACACTCTCTCGCAATGTTACCAATGCTAGTGACTACTCCCAGGCTATCAAACTGCTCAAGGTCAGTGTAAGTAACAATGCTCCCGTCATGGCCATATTGACTGCCACACTCTCTCGCAATGTTACCAATGCTAGTGACTACTCCCAGGCTATCAAACTGCTCAAGGTCAGTGTAAGTAACAATGCTCCCGTCATGGCCATATTGACTGCCATACTCTCTCGCAATGTTACCAATGCTAGTGACTACTCCCAGGCTATCAAACTGCTCAAGGTCAGTGTAAGTAACAATGCTCCCGTCATGGCCATATTGACTGCCACACTCTCTCGCAATGTTACCAATGCTAGTGACTACTCCCAGGCTATCAAATTGCTCCAAGGTTAGTTAAACTAAAGGACTTCTTATTCAGATGGGAGTGTGCCAATAAGCCTTTCCTCAATTTTGTTGAGACCAATAGTTTAAAGGTTTGCACGGATCAGGTAAAGATTTGTTATAATCTGCTTATGAGTGTAGGTATGTGTTACCCATCAAATGAGCATTGATCACAGTTGTTTGACTTTGATTGTCTTTCCTTAAGAGGGAAAGCTATTCAGCTGCTTTTAACGTGGAGCTAACGTTTAAAACTACGTTATATGTAGGAACTCAACCCTAATCCAAAATGTTTCCCTTTAGAAGCATAGACTTTATGTTTAATTGCTAATGAATTGTTAAAAATAGTATTATATGCATTAACATTAGGGCACTAAAATTTATGCTTCTAAAGTTAGGTAAAGTGTACTATTTCAATATATAAACAATGAAGTAAATAAAAGTTTGTTTTTTTAATAATCAACAAAATTTAAAAAAATTAAAAATAGTATGCACTTATATTATTTATATCTTTAAAATGATATACTTTCCATATCTCGTGACCAAAAATAAGGGAGTAAATGTTTTTGAGATTTAAAATTGTTCTTAAGGGGGTAATATCAAGATCGTCACCAGCACAGCTTATTCCTAAGTCATTGGTAGTGCTAGTGAAAGTGTCATAACGATTTGTTGTTTCCATAAGATTTTCCTTAGCATCAACACAAATACGAGGGCTATTCAGAAAGTAAGGGAACCGTTTTGGAATTTATAAAAAGAAGTAGAGGAAATATATTTTATTATATACATGTGAAAGAGAGACTAAAATACTACTTTTCTATATCATCACCAAAATTCAGGCACTTATCGTAGTGGTGGACTAGCTTAGAGAAGTTTTTGTTATAGCATTATGCCGCCTGTGATCTCAGTTACTCAGTAACGCATACCTGGAGATCCTCATCATTGTTAAAACTCTGTGTTGCTAGCCAAGTCTTCATTTTCGGGAACAAATCACTTGGAGCATGATCTGGACTGTAGGGGGTATGAGGAAAAACTTCACAGTTGAACAAGTTCAAGAGTTCTTGTGTACAGTTTTCCTATGTGAGGTCTGTAATGTTTGGTAGTTCCGCTCAGCGTTTATCATTGCACCACACTCGAGAAAATCAATAAGAACACCTTACCTGTCCCAGAACATTGTTGCCATGGTCTTCCTTGCCAACAAAGTTTGCATGCATTTTCTTGGCTTTTTAGAGGATCTTGTGTGCCCCCTCTCCATGGACTAATTTTGTCTCACAATCCACATGTTTCACCCAGGGTTACGATTTGATTCATTATTTTGATATGTAGTGCATCACCATGAATGTGGTAGGCCTCCAAAAACGTCACAGCTGCTCCCCATTCTTTGTTCTTAATGGTGATCTGTAAGCATTATTGGTACCCATCTTGCACAAAAATTTGTGGTAGCCCAGCTTCAGTGAAACATTTTTATACAATAAAGTCTGTGAAACTTCTGGGAAACATAGAGAAAGCTCAGTTATTGTGAAATGGCGGCAACTTATTATGTTTTCGTCAACTTTGGCGACCAGATTTGTCAGTCACAATCCTCGGAGTCCACTCTTCTCTTGATCGTCAACGTTTGTTTTGCCATTTTTAAACTGAATACACCACTTTCTGACAGAACTTTCAGTCATTACATTATTCTCATACACTTCACTTAGTTCCCGATGAATTTCTATTAGTTTTAAGTTTTTTGCCAACAAATAAAGTATCACAGACGTAATTCATAATTTGGTATTTATGCGTTAATAGCACACAAAAATCTAGAGCATGGAACGTTCCCGTTGTTACTTTACTTTTACTTTTTAAATACCAATTATCACTGTACGGATTATGACAAAACATTTTAAACAGAATATTAAAACATTGAAATATGAATGTAGCATGCCTACCGCTCACATGACCATGATAAATGCTCACAGACAGTGAACAGACTGTGTCTGTCATTTATTGAGTTATGTTTAGTATTTTTACAATTCCGTTCGCTGTGCCTAACGTTTTAAACTTTCATCTAACAAAGATGATGAATTTAGATTAGAATAGTATAGTATAGTAAGATGATGAATTTAGATTGTGTCAAAACATTTGCTTTTAAATGTGCAATATTGTTGACAAGGCAAGTATCATTTACGTTTACTATCACAGATCCTTGGACATGTAGCTGAGAATTAAATAGTATAGTTTATTGCTATTTTAAGGTAATAAATTTAAAACTTACTTTTCCTAAATAGAATGCTAACAATATTTTTTTGTGAACAACATCTCCTTATTTTCCTTATTACACAGGTTGGATTTTCTTATATTATTGATTGAAGTGGTCAGCAGTTTGTATTTTATTGTAAATCCAATAACAAATATTGAGTTTATACAATAAGATTTTTAGTTCTATTTTTGTGTAACTTTGCATGTTTTGTAAGATGATCTGTTACATGTTTTCTAGAAAGAGAACACAATGAAAGACAAAAACAAGCTGTTAGACCTCTCTCTGGCAAGCAAGAATAAGCTGAAAAAGGAACTGTCCAGGGGCAAACTGGAAGGCAATGCACTCAAGTCCAGCTACAGTCAGTGGCTGGAGAATACCAGGAGTAACATTCTCCAGAAACTGCATTTCATCATCGGACATGGCATACTCAGGCCGGAGCTCAGGTGAACAGTAGTGTTTCATTCCGTTGTTTTTGTTGGATAAAGTTATTTAATATACCACACATTCATACCACACATGATAATATAGCTATGGTAGGAAGGGTTGATTCAATATGAATGTTGAGTTCAGGTCCACTCCACCTTCCTCTTAGTGCTGCATCTGAAATCCGATGCTGTCACAGGCTTGATTCGTGGAATCTAGAGTCTGAAGAGATAAAAAAGGTCAGCAACAAATTCCAGGAAGGCTATGGTTTCTCGAAAGACAAGTGAAGCTGAACTCTTAACATTCCTATTCAATATTGGGCATGCTTTCAAGGTCTTATTAGTTTTGTTTTAAAGTATTGAAAAACTCAAATAGCAGTACTTGTTCAATGGTACTGTAATCTAACTCCGTAGACATGAAGTGTTTGGAAGGTTTCAAGTCCCGAGGTTTGACACTGATCAATTATTTAGATTGGCTGATTTTTATGACCTTTTCATCAATTTCTTTCTCCAGACTGTCAGTAATAAGCAAATTGAACTCTTCAGATGTTTGTCTTACTCACCTTTTCCTTTTTCATTAAACAAATTATGCTTTCATACAAGTCATACTAGTTTGACCTTACATATGCAAATGACAGTGTCATCATAATTTAGATTTCACATTTAGTAAGATATTGTTCTGTCATAATTTTTTTAGACATTCTCTTGTTCACACTGTGTCAAAATTGCTAATTAGATATTATCTTCATATATTTTATAACCTTGATATAGTTCAGATTCAGCTTAACACTTCTCATCCGAAGATGGCTCTCCAACTGAAATTTGTCAATATAACCATAGTTTGGAAGCTGAAAAACGTAGATCATCATGACATGGAATGTATGAACCCAAAAATTAAAATTATTTTTCTGTAGTTTGAAAAATAATATTCATTTAAAAAATTTTATGTGAACACAAGTTTTTCCTGACAATAAATAAATTCAGTTCATACCATGACAGGTAAATAATCAGTAACTAATAATTAGTCTCTGAGTAAGAACTATGTTCATATCTCCTACACAACCTTCACACTGTTTAGTTCTCCATTTTACATGTAAGTGGGAATAAGGGCAATATTTTATCATACAAAATTAATCTGTGTGATAGGGACGAGATATACTGTCAAGTGTGCAAGCAGCTGAGTGGGAATCCCAGCACAGTGTCACAAGCTCGGGGTTGGGCTTTGATGGCCCTCTGTGTGGGGTGCTTTGCCCCATCCCCCCGACTTGTGCCTTATCTTCGCAGTTTCCTGGACCAGGGACCAAGCCCTTACAACCAGTTCTGCCGAATGCGGCTGCAACGCACATTACAAAATGGTACCCGCACCCAGCCTCCTAGCTGGCATGAGCTGAATGCAAGTATCTTTATTATAAGCTATTACTGCAATAGATACTACTAACATTTAGAAAATAGCAATTATTAAGTTATTTTTTGTTGAGTATCTAACATTTTCCAATAAAAGAGTACCTTATGGACAAAATCATAAGTTGAGTTGAATGTGTATAACAGTTTATGTTTGATTTGGAGCGTATGAATTTTAATTTGAAATACCTTGTACCCAATTTAACTCAGTTTTTAAAGACTTGGGCAATTTCCTTTATCCAACAAATTTAAAACAGCTCATTTAAACCATATAAACCTGCCATTAGTTTTTGTTGATTTTACATATATTTATTTTTAAGATAAGATCATTCTCTTAAGTCTGGCTGCTCTACCACAGGTGGTGCATGAAGCTCTACTATGAATGAAATTCCTAGAATATGCTCTCTAAATTCTACACAATTTAACGTCCTGTTTTATATTTCTGTGCAGGCTATCAGGAACCAGCAGTCCATGACCCTAGCTGTCAACCTGAGTGATGGATCTACCAAGTACATGGAGGCCGACTCGGCCATCACAGCCCAGGAGATCTGCACCCAGTTGTCAGACCACATTGGCCTTCAAGACAGATTTGGCTTCTCACTATTCATCACTGTTTTTGGAGAGGTCTCTGTGCCAATTTTTCCTCCAACTTTAAAAGAAAAAAAATTTTACAAAAAATTGAAATAGTCATAGAATTATTATGGGACACTTGCTGCTTTAAAAAAAATGTTATAAAGAAATTTTTTTTTTAGTTACTAAGTGTTTTCTTCAATTATATATCTACCTGAAATAAAAAAATTTACAAATATTAAGGTACTGAAAACAAAGTACTGAACATGCCAAACAGAAAAGTGATGCGTCAAGTCTTTTATACTTCCCATAGCTTGTGGTAGTACTTTGTTGGTGATATTGTTTGTTTTTATTTAAATCTTGGTTTCCTTTCCTTTGCTTGCAGAATTTGAACATGATCTTCCTCCAAATTATCTTACCCAGTGTGAGACATCAGGAATTTATAATCTTTACGTACTCGTAGTAAAAATGTGTCTAATCTTTTACTAAACAAAGCTATAATTGAGAGTTAATCTTGAATTCATAGTTTGTTTCTCTGCTATATAAGTAGTTACATTTATTTTATTGTTTGGACTTAAGTACACCACAAAACATTACTAATATTGTTGCAGGTTCTACAATATTGTAGATGTTGAATATTTTGTGTCAAACATTTAACTTAATCACAAAAAAAATTAACTTTTTTCACTTTGTGCAGACGATTCGGCTGGAAGCAGGAAGCCAACATGTGATGGATGCAATCTGTCGGTGCGAGCAGGATGCAGCCGAGCGAGGGGTTGCAGAGAGAGACACTCCTTGGCAGCTGGTGTTCCGCAAGGAGATGTTTGCTCCTTGGCAAGGTCTTTCAGTCCCTGACCCTGTTGCCTCCAACCTCATTTACCGACAAGTGGTTCGGGGCGTCAAGGCGGGCGAGTATCGTCTCACTCAGGTTAGCTAAGAAATCTTCAATCTAAGAGAAATTCTTAATTTATATTACACTTAAATCAATTGTCTGTTTCAAGTTAAGGGTAGTTAAATAAAATAAAATTACTGTCAAGCTGAACTTGGTATTCTACAAAAGTCATAGATAGAGCCAATAGTTTTCTTTCTACAAAGTCTTTGACTTAACTTCTTGAGAGAGGTATAAAAAAATAAGTACATAAAATAAAATAATGTAGACAGATGATGTTAAAATAACCAAATACTAAAATAGCTTGAAATAGGTTGGAAGTTAAACAAATAAATAGAAGTTATAAAAACTGAAGTTGAATAAACACTTAAAGTACTGTATATAAAAGAGCAAATAGAGATAAATAAGTAAAAATAGTTATTAATATATTAAGAAATTTAAATTTCGGGTTAATATGCAACAACATAGTAAATCCATCAAATAAATAAATGGTAAATGTATAATTTAGGTCATTATTGGTGTTTTGGGAGTTATCTTTAAGCCGTTGGTCTACAGGTTGTGTTAAAGAAGGCTTATTGGCCCTAATTTCACCTGGTAAAATACAACATCATAGCAGGAACTAAGACATCTTCATTTTGCTGGTTATGTCAAAAATTATAGAAATGATAGAAATAAAAACAGATATGACCTATGCTCAAAATCAAAACATTTTGCCAAAATTACAGCCTAGATTTAGAATAAATCACAGCATATATACTGTTGTTGATTTATATGAAGCTAAAGATAAAGGAAAATGCAGCTCTCTTGTAATGTTTTTCCCTTATAAGCATGCCTATTTTAAACTAATTTCCAATGGTTTCTTTGACACACTGTAAGTGACATAGTTTCTAACAAAATTATACTTATTAAATAGTTTTATTTTGTCAGAATAACAAATACTTAACTATATTGTGTAAAAAGTATAGCTGCAAGCATTTACAAAATTAATCATTGTTGTTAACGTTTTGCCTAAACGTTTCTAAGCAAACACTAAATTAATCATAATAAACCAAATTTATCTATAGTTGTGAAATAGTAAAAGTATTTTTGCAGTTAAAAATAAAAATGAATTCTGTTTGAAATTATAGCACTTTAATAAATTAGTCAAAATGAAGGATGATTCTCATTGTCTATTAAAAAATATTTACTTAGAGAGTGAATATTTTTATTGTATTGTACAGTAAAAGTATGTAAAAACAACAGTGTATGTTAAAAAAATATAATCCTTGTTATTGTACTTAAAGACAAAACATAATGTTAATAATTTTCCACAAGTCTATATCATCATATACAACACTTATACAACTGTGAATAGCTGAGTAAAGGTCGAAGTAAAACACTGAAGCATGAAAATATAGAAAACATGTATTTTTAATTAGGTGAGAAAATACAAGGCTTTATTCTGAAACAATTGGTGTAAACCATATGTAATATTGGTTCAGTTCAATGTTTATTATAGTGGAAGTATAAGAAAAAATAAATATAACTGATTACTACAGATCATTATGTTTTATGATGGTGACGCATTGGAAACAACTAGATTGTCATAAAAAATGATGTCAGAGTTTTTATGAACTTTTATCTTCAACTCAGAGGTATTAGTTGAAATCAGGGGTTTGCTAGTGAATACATAAGTGTAGATGTTGCTAAAGAACACTGTCAATGAAATTTTTCAAATTGGTTTTCTTGTTATAAATTTAAGTATTTATTTGATTTCATGATTCAGGAGGCAGAGATAGCAATGTTGGCTGCTCAACAGTATTATGTAGATCATGGCATCAACCTGGTGCCTGCAAGTCTGAGGAGTGACCTGCCGGAGTACATCCCAGCCAGGCAGTTGAAGCAGTCTGGCTCAACGTACTGGGAGTCGCTTGTAACTGAGACATTCAACAAGGTTAGTGGTGTCCGGGAATTTTAAGGGCAAAATATGCGGTTGTGTAGCTTTAAAAAAAGTTTAAAACTACTTCCATAAAAATCCGTTGAAATAAAATATTTCATAAAACAGTTTCAACTCGCCATTCTTATACTAAATTTAGAACTAACCTTGATATAGAATTTAATCTACTACTGTGTTATAGCGATTTAGTTTTCTGACATTGGAATTGGCTTTGTCACCAGCTGTCAGCTGTTACCATCTATTTTAGATTCTGATCAAATTCAAAGTCTTCGTTTTTTTACAAAGTGAAACTGCTTGTTGTTGGTGTTAGTGTAAATTTTTTTTATTACTTTTAAGTGATAAAATGCCTAGATTCACAAGAGTTTTACAAAGCGTAAGCTTAAATCTTAAGGTGCCATTATTCGTGAAGAAAATCAAGATGAAAGGTCCAATTAAGAGGAACTCAGCTCTTCTCCTACGCCAAGCTGATCATAAAGCTCTCTACACAAACAAGAATCTTCAAGTAAGAAAAATATTAATAAAAGTTTTACACAATATGTAGAATATTCAGGTAATGCTGAAATATATATTATTCATGAATTTGAGGACTATTCAAGGTTTACTTGACAAAATAGCTGTATGTTTACATTTCAGAGCAACACTAGCTCTTGCCGCCAAAGACAAAGCAGGCCTAGGTTTCA
Organism: Homalodisca vitripennis; assembly: GCF_021130785.1. Lineage (NCBI taxonomy): Eukaryota > Metazoa > Arthropoda > Insecta > Hemiptera > Cicadellidae > Homalodisca > Homalodisca vitripennis. The sequence goes on from NC_060212.1 coordinate 142,142,416, forward strand.
AAGTAGAACTAGTTTCTTTAAAATCTCTCAATAAACGATGACACAAAAGCTATTTACTATTGACGTTTGTCTTGTGATATATTTATTTATTTATTCCATCGGTACAGACATTTTTTACAATAAACGTGCATGTTAGGTGGCAAAGTGTAGGTAATACATATAGATCAATACTAGATCGTAAGCACATAGAAAGGTAAATAAATATGTAAGTAAGAAACCACAACAAAATAGGATATTACTCTGTAATAAAAGTAACAAACTGTAGAACTAAAATCGTATCGAATTGTAAATTGTAACAATAATAAGAAATAATATTAATAATAATTTAATAACTGACAAGTAATATTAAAAAATTAACAACTAAACTAAAACAGAAAAATCAATTTACCTAGCAGAGTATACAACTAACAGCACAAGAGCAATGCAATGATATAATTGAACTGACAGATCATAACCGATTGGCCAACTGCATAACACTCATCTTGAAAGATGAAACATACCCATGGAAAAAGTCAATTCTTCCAGACGTCTTTCCACCAAGCCTCTGAAGCCTTGCCACTCCACAGTTGTATGAATAGGATGTAGGGAGGAATCTTCGACTGAAAACTCCTCGGTACACCCAAATCTATCAACACCAGGAGATCAGGGCAATCCACCAGTCCACTAATCAGCTTGGATTGAAATATCATATCAAAGATGACACTTCGATTATGTAGATGTTGTAGAGAAAAAAGCTGTTCCAGTTTCATATTAGTATTAAGTAGGTAAGACCCTAGACGAACACTCGCAAAGCGAGCCTGTACACTGTTCAACTCACTATTTGGCTCAGTTGGTAAGCAGACCAAATCACACTACCATATTCGAAAAAGGAGTGAACCAATTATTTATTTAAGACAAGCAAGGATTGGAGTCATTTGAAGCCTCTTGTTGACCTACCAATAAAGCCCAACATACAATATGCTTTGGAGGTGATACTAGCAATTTGGTCAGCTGAACATAGAGTAGAGCTTAACCCTCCAGGGATCACACCTCCAACTTGGTAATTGAAGTTAAAAAATGAGATCACGTGGCATTTCAATATGTTTAGAACACACGATTAAAATTCTTCTCTATAACACTTTGTTGCTCGGCATTGAGTTGTTTATGTAAATATCAATAGCGATTACTCGTAACGTTAAATTTAAAACTGAGTTTTGTATTATTCCCATAAATTCGTAATATTTATATGTACTGTTGACTTTGATGTTAGTTTAATATAAATGAGGACTTGGTATTAATGATACCTGACAGCCAATTATTGTACTCGCTCGAACACGGGAAGTAACTAAAGAAAATGTAGCCTAAGAGCTCATAGGACTGACTATTCAACGGAAATCATAAACTAGCCAAATAAGTGATAATTGACTACCAAGTGCTGTTGTTCGGTTGGACTAGCGGAGTTCTTAAATTATTAAAGTGTGGACTATTATTTGAATACCAGTTTTTGTTTGTCATTTGAACAAATAAAAAATATAACACAGTATTGGAATTCAGTTGCAAACCGCATTATACTAGCAAACGAATTAATATTTTGTTTGCTTATATTATGCTGTATAAAGGAATGGTTCCTAGGACTGAAATCTGCTATTAGGATTGTATTTAAAATGGGAAATTTAAAAAATATCAAATAATTTTTAAGATTATGATTTTTTGGTCAAATCACTTAATAGTCCTATGATTGTACAAATTAGTAATTGTATATCACCATCAACTAATGGGATAAAGAAACTGAGTGCTAGAAACAGTAGGTTGGGTGACCCAGAATTAATTCACTTAATATAGATAGTGAAGCCAAAAGTCTACTAGCAGTGCATTTTAAAGTTTTACCTATCTAAATACTACAAACAGTCATGGTAGCAATTTCTCAAATCTAGTACTGCTTATCCCCTTGTTCATTCATTAAGTTCTTTATTTAACCCTATTGCACACAAGGGATAGATCAATATATCTGGTATACTAAGTGTATAAAGGATAGTATATCAACTGCCAAAGGATAGTATGCTGCCTCAATCTTAACGATATTCACCATAGTGATTTTGCAAGTAGTGTGATCGTAAAATCAGTACTCAAAATTCAACTGAATTATTATGACATTGAAAAATAGCTTTTACTTCAGAAAGCTATTAAAAACTGGTAAGCCTGGATTTTTCTGATACTACGGCCAAACCAACAGTCGCATTGTAAACCGTATGTGTTTTCTATTTAAAATCAGATATGCTATAAAATATTGTTTTTATTGTACTGTTTACATTTTGACTTTTAAATAGCGTAAATTTTAAAATAAGTCAGATTTTCCACTCATTATTTAACCAACTATATGTTGACACTATTTTGGGTCATATCGTAGTGAAGTTGTTAGCTTTGCATGGAGTTTAATGTTTTTGAGGACATATTCATGGTTGAGGACTTTATTCATTAGAATAAATTATATTTAGAAATCGCCTAATTTTATGATATATTAATGCATATTATTACACACGTACTGTTACATGTGTTTAATTTGTTACAGCTAGTATTACATATAGTTTTTTTTAAGAACATCACCATGTTCTTATATCAATTGTAAGGGCGGCCCATTGCACGTTCCGGGTACTTTTGAACTGTTTTTGCATGGCTTCTTGCGCACCGTACCCCGTACATCAGATTTTTGTTCGTCGTCGTTGACAACTTGCCATCGTTGGGCATGTGTAAAGGGTCGATTCCGGGTAATGATTTGTCAATCCGGATAATCAGGGTAGGGGGGGGGGTCAATATTCGAGTCAATCTTCTTTTTTCTTTTGCTGAAAAAATGAGATAATATTAATATAAATATTTTACAATAATTGGTTGGATTTTAAAATTTTGAAATACTTTTTCTACAACGGTAATATGAGCAACAATCACATCAAAACGTACAACAGATATTTTTTAATAGGAAGGAAGTTTATTTAAGTGTTCAGGATGAATAAGCGATAAAATACGGGAAAGCATTCATGTGCTAACTTATAACTGCGAGAATTATTCATTCTTACCTGCATCGTCTTTACAATCTTTCGATGCTGCCTGCCACTGCCGTAGTTGAGGCGTCTGGATGGTCTTCTCTATCTAATATTCCTACTGCGTCTCCAATGTGTTGTACGGCAGGCAGCACGTCGACGTCAGACTCGGATGATGATGAGGATGTTTCTCCTTGATAATGATCGTTAAAGAAGACGACGGAGGTGGCTGGAGGTGGCTGGCTCCCACCGTCGTCGACTGGTCCACGTCTGATGTATCTGAAAATCATATAGCAAAATACAGTATTATGTATTGCCGTAGTTGTTGAAAGTTTATTAATTATATTTAGTCTAACATTTTTATCCAATTGAAGTATATAAATAATAATAATGAGTGCAGGAAAGACCCTAAACGTTCTAACTTCTTCTTCTCAAAAGGTTCTTTCGTACCTGTGGTGGACGTAGACCATACCTCCTATGATGAGGCCGCCCGCCAGCACACCCCCCGCAATTTGTGCTGGAGTACAGTTTTTTAGAAAGTCGAACATTTTTTTAGCGTGTTTATTCAACTACAAATTGTAAAAAGTGAAGTTGAAACTTAGGCAATTGCTTAGAAACGGTTTAACATTGTTGTTCTCTGTTATTACATTTATCTGCATTGTATTCACTTGAAGGTAAATAATTAGTCTACTTTTGCATCTATTTTATAAGGTGGGAGTTTATTGTACGGTAAATTCTTTTAAAATATTTTTCTAGAATGGATCTAATATTAATTTTTGTTTCTTTATACATCGTTAATGTCAGATTGGAAAGATTATTTCACGACTAAGTTCTTGCACACTAAGTTACAAAAAAGTAATGATCTTAAACAACAGGTTTAGTAGACCATTTTAAAATTGTAAAAATAACTTAAATACAGCAAATGTTAAAATCGTTATCCCCTTAATTTTTACAAAAAATCAAACTATTAGTGTTATACGCTAAGCGTACACAAAACCTATAAAATATAATTTCTGTCTATTTGCCTCTGGCCGCACGATATCTGGAATATTAACTGACCTACAGACTTTAAAATTCTCAAGAAGCATCATTTAGTCTCCAAATGTACCTTCATGCCTAATTTCAATCTATAGGAAATTTCAGACAGATGGAATAGAAATTGACAACGAAACTGAAATATTGTTTGTGTTGTGTGTCACATCACACAGAATCTTCCTACGTAATGTAAAATTTGATTATGAATTCCATGTTTTTTGTCATAATTAGCTCATTCAGATATTAATTTGTTATGTTATTATTAGATTTTAGTTATAAATCATCTTTAATATTGATTAGGCTGTACTTTTCAGAATCTGCCGAATTATTTTACTAGTTGGATATTTCTAAATTATTTCTGTGTTCTTTAAAATCCTCCTTGTACATGAAATATAAACGCAAATTGTTGTCCATATTATTTCCTATCGTAGTAAACATGATTTCCATTCTTATCCTTTTTTCTTTTTCCAAATTTATCTCAAGACATCCTAGGCACATCTATGTATACGTATTAGAAAACATTGGTTGTGATAGTCTGCGGCCTTTGATTTTAGAACAGGTTTATTGATAACATGAAGATGATATCAATTTTACTGATAATCAGAATTATTATTATTTTAATCCAGGTAGATGACCATCATAGTTTTTATAGCACAATTGAGAATATAAGAATTAAATATATGTGATTTCTGGGAATATTCACGTAATAAAGTGACGATTGTGTCACAAATATATACATATTTATGAAGAATACTAGTAAGAATTGGAGTAAGTTGATATGTCTGTAAACGACAAAGATTTAGTGAATGCTGCACATTTAAAATATAATTTTATTCAGGAAGAAATAAAAGGCGTAGCCAAGTTATCAATAATATCAATACGCTCCCCGAGTTGTAAGTAGTACTTACCTGTATATATGCCTTCATGCCTCTAGGTACTGAAATACTGCTGACAACTCCATGCGTTCATCTTGACTCTCCAATCTCAGAACATTATATATATACTCGCCTTCGGCTCGCCCAGGCCCCCAAAGTGTCTTAAATTCGGGGATAAGAGGGATTTGGTTATTGGTTAAATTCGGACTTGAGGTTTTCAAGTTTCGTCTTCCCTACTGTATCCTTTCTCGCGGGTTGTAATGCTTCGCTAACGCTCAGTCAAATGATGTATGATATATAAAAATAATCAATGGATTTCGTCGATAAATTAAGTGATGTGTTAACAAATTTATGAGACAAAAGAATTGGTTGATAACTAAAATCCGAGATTAGGTTTGCCAGGAAGTGGAAAGTATAGTGTTTAATTTTAACCAAACTTGAGTTAGAGGGCGTTTTGTGGCTTAACCGTTACGACAGAAAGTGACTGGACCTTTTTTGTCGAAAATTTAATGCCCTCTGATTTTAGCTACGACCTCTGGTTTAGCCGGTACAGAGCATGGAAGTAAAGTCTGCACTGGTCAGCTATCGTGATTTTTTTAGTATAAATATAATAAAAATTGATCTAAGTCAGTATTTTTAAGTTGTTTAGGGGGTTTAATTTGCACAGGGGTTTATCTAGTCATGCCAGGAAATTCCCGGGGGGGGGGATTAATGTTACCGGGTGTTAAGACATCAGGGGGTTTAATTTACTCAGGAGATTATCTGGTCATGCCAGGAAATTCCGGAATTTTCCAAAATTCTTCGCTAACGCTCAGCCAATTGATGATGTGGGGTTGTAGTCACTCGTTAACGTTTTAACATAAGTAAAATCTGGAACCAGAATGAATTGCTCAAATTATATATATTCGCATCAAATTTAAACCTCCTAAAATTGTTAATTTTATTACGACAAAGATTCTGCCATTAAGAGCGATTTTAGGGCTTACGTAAGGATATACGGCAAAAGTCTACTTGACATTTTTTATATCTCATCAATGTCTAGTTATTGAAAATTTAATATTTAAGTTACGACCAATGGTTCGGCTGCTACCGCCTCCAGAAACAGAATTCTTACGTAAAAATTATAAAATATTTCCATTTAAACGGGGTTTTCGGCCAAACCATTGAGGGTAGGGCAAAAAGTTACTAGCCTTTTATTGTAGACCACGTAATTTAAAAAATATTGGGTAGTTATTGATTTGAGTTACGACCAATGGTTTCACCGCCATTGAGTCCGGAATCTAAAACTTCACGTAAAAATTACAAAAAGGTTTGCACATAATCGGATTTTGCGGCTGAACCAATATAGATAGCGCTAAAAGTTTCTGATACTGTTTTTTAGATCATATTGTTTCCTAAATATTATTTTAAGCTTGTTTTGACCTCCAACCAAAGGTTTCGCCGCTATCGACCCCAAAAACTACATTTTCACGTAAAAATTACAAGAATTTCGCACATAATCGCGTTTTACGGCATAACCAAGGGTGGTACAGCAAAATATTATTAGACCTTTTTTGTTGACCACATTATACAATAACTATTGTGTAATAACTTGTTTTGATCTACGACTAATGGTTTCGTCGCTATCGGGCTCAGAATCTAAATTTTCACATGAAAATTACAAAACAATTGAACATAATCACGTTTTGCGGCCAAATTGATGGAGGTAGGGCCGAATGTGCCTAGATCTTTTCTGTAGATCTTGTAATTTTCTAATTTGATGGTTCAATCAGATTTGAGCTACGACCAACCGTTCGGCCGGCCGGTATCGGGCTCACTTCACTAGTAGTTCACTTCATTCATGACTACCAATTTTCCGTCAGATCCGAGGTAGCTCTAATGGTTCTCCCGCTATCGGGCTTACAAGAAAGGGCTGCAAAGGTAAAAAATGCGGGAATTTTCTCGAACTTATTTGAGGGGTTTAAAAGCAAAAAAGTTCAGTTTTCAGAATTTTCCTGTGGGTCATATTGCAAAAGGTACCTTCGTGCCAAATTTCAAGTTTCCAGCACTTCTAGAACTATGTTAGAATTTGTATCTATATATCAGTCAGTGAGTTAGTTACACATTCGGCTGTATATTATATAGGATATATGTATAAATGCCAAACGATTGTTTATTTAAAATCTACTAGTTTAGAAATGTTATTAAAGGAGTCCAGGTACAATATTGCACTTCCGTTGATGTTATAGTTCCAACTAAGGTGTAAGTGGTAGTTACCATTTAGGTAAAAGATACACAATATTAGAATATGGGCAACATTGAAAAGTGCCAGTATATTGTTGAACATAAAAATTACATTACCTTCTGACATAAAGGTCATTAATGTATAAGAGTTAAAGTTAAAAATTCTTTGCTTGACTGTTGCATTACTGGTGAAAGCGTCAGAGCATATGTTGCTACTTTCTGTCACCGTGCCTAAAGCCCTTTAGAATATTTTTAAAGTCTTTTTTAGTAAAGTATTTATTTATAGGATTTTGAAACTTCATTTTTAAAAGTGTAAGTAATATTTTGTGTGAGGTCATAAAGAAAGAAAATATCTCATTAGTTATGCAATTTTCTTCAGAGAGCCATTTTGGATAGCAAATTAGATAAATAGAGATGTTCAAAGATGAGAAGTTGTCATCTTTATGAGTCATATCAGTTATATCCCTGAAAATGTTCTCATGTTAATGTGTTCAGAACCATGAACAAAACACATTCAAAAGGTTATGAAGGCTACCATGACCACTCCAATGCCAAATTCCAAGTTCCTAAATGATAAAATAAAAATCAGCAATATTATCAATTGTTATTTGTCTCTACGAAATTTCTAAAATGCAATCAACATTGTTATATGATATGGAAGTCTTCATTCTGAGGTAAGAGGATATCAGTAGGGCTACTAGAATCAGGTGAGGTGTCTCACTCTCACTCTTTTAATAACCACTATTTTTTTATTTATGCATAAATATTGTTTCCTTGATCATTATAGAGGGACACATGAGCTCATGAAGTCCCAGTGGAACATAAGCCAAACACTTAATGTATTAACATGTCCTTGCATAAGTAACTTGCTACAATTGTAAGATTGTAATACTGCTCTAATGATTTCATACATTACCAACTTACACATGACACAGATTTATATTTTTCAGAGTTATTTTGTAAAAGATCGAGTGCCTGAAGGAATGGTGAAAGCTGATGTAGTCAATTTTGCAAAGTCAAAATGGCCACTTCTGTTTTCAAAATATTATGAAGCTACACAAATATCAGGTATTGTACATTCTTGGCTTATATTTAAATATTCTTAAAAAGTGTATCTTCTTTAAATAATTAGTAATTATATATCTGTAAATTAATAAAAATCTTAAAAAATAAATGTATGAACCTTACAATTAACTATATAAATCAGTGATTGCAGTGGTAATGTCATGTTAGTTTGTGTAAGTAAACGGAGTACATAAGGTATTAATTAAGGTGAATCTTTTAAAACAGTGTTTTCTTTTCTAAAACACCAGTTTACTTAGCAATGCTTATATCCTGTTTAGATTATACATTGAAATTCTTTGTTTAAAATTTGTTATTGATTGTGGATGGTTTGAAAGGATAATAAATTTTGGGTATTTGCCATTTTAATATGTTAAAAAAATATAACACTATGTCTGAAGAATTAGAATCTATCCTCTTTGTCAGGTTTCAAAACCCCTTAAGGCATAAGTTTAGGCATGCACAAAATCCTTTTTTATTTTACTTAAATTGACCTTAAGCTTTTTTGACACCCGATGAAGACATTAAATTCCAATGCCTGAAACATAGCGTATTATTTTTTTTAACTAGTTACAATGACAAAGGTCCAAAATCCATTATCCTTTCAAACATTTAAAATTTAGTGGAAAGTATCTATCCTCACATGTTGACTCTTATAACATTATGAATATATAAATATATGCTAGTGTATTATATTAGAATCACTAATAAATCTTTTATGAAACAGTATCCCATGTAGTCCTGAAGTAAGCAGTGATTATTGGAAGATTTCTCTGGAACCACTTCTGAAGTTTTAAATATCAGGGCAATAATTTTAAAGGTCAATTTTTGAAAGTCCTGAAGTCAAACATTAAATTAACATAAACAAGCAACATGAATGTTTTTTGCAAAATGAAATGTCATTATGTTTGGTATAATGGTCGGGTACAGTGTTTATATTGTCAAAGTGGTTCCTATAATTTCAGTAGGTGCAATTAAAACTCTTTAAGGCCAATTTGTTAGAACCCTGAATTTCATTTTATACTTTAATTTATGTTCTTTAAGTATCTTCTCTTTTATTTTTAGCATGTTTAGAAAATCTAATAAGATGTTATTTGAAAGAAATCCTTTTAAAATGTTATTGATTGATTACTCAACAAAATAAATAATTTTATGATTGCCTACATTGTTTTCCTTTATCACCGTTGTGCTGTTCTCACAGGACCAGATGTGGGAGCTGTCAATGTTATCTTAGCAGTCAACTCAACAGGCATCTGTATCGTGACCAATGCTGAGAGAGTCCTGCTGCAACTTACTTACATAGAGATTCACTCCATTGCTCTTCTACACCACCAGTGAGTTTTAACCTCTGTGGAATTACAATATAACTAGACAACATGACCACACTAGTGATACATCAACCTTTGTCCTTGAAAGATTAATAGAGGAAATACAAACTGGGTCAATGTATTTTAAACACTTCAGCCATTATAACATTGATTTCTTAAGGTGGTTAAGCAATACATGCAAAATCCTTAAATACTGATAGTCTAGAATGATCAATATAATCTCTTGAAAGACAACAAAGTGTGAAAATGATAAATCAGATTAAAATAAATACTAGCACTATTCTACTCAATGGCAGCCTAGTTCAAAATAAAGGAAAGCTACTGCCAAGTGCTGGTCTCAATGAACGTCAAGCAAATCAGCGACCTTGCAAAGCAACAATATACTTCAATGTGGCAGACGTCTTATGGTGCAGAGGCTGAGGCATCTGTTTGATTTCACTTAATATATAGACCAGAAGTGAGGGTTTTTATTGTCCTCTTATGGATAAAAAAAGAGAAACCTCTACGCTTAGTCCTAAGGACCTTTGGGCTTTTTTTCAGAGTGACAGGATATTCAGGATAGGTAAGGTTGAGAGTAGGGGCTGGCTTCTGTCTAGATCCGTGAGGAGGAATAGCAGGCTCTAGCTCCGTCATGTCACCTTCAAAGAAAAGCAGGGGGGCTCTGTAGTAGCCTCACCAATCAAAGCAGGCAGGGGTAGCACGCCCTTATGTCTAGGCTAGCAACAGCCCTTAACACTTTGAGAGTCCCACCAACTTCAACAGTCATCTTCCGCAGTAGACTAGACCTATTGATTTACCCTTGAACCCCAATTTGAACCCATTTGCGGTTAGTGATGTGGCACTTCTGGACATCCTAGGGTTATCTTCATTTAAGTGACTGCTTTTGTTGTACACAGTGCAGGTTCAACTGGAAGGTATAAACCAGTCAGAGGTGAACCCTCTTGGGGTTTGCAGTGAAGGTGGTAACTACATGTATTATAGCTAGATAGTATTTCGTCAACTGCTGTAGACGCCTTACTATGCAGAGTCTGAGGCACCTGTTTCTATCTCACTCAATATACACCAGCAGTGAAGATATTAAAAAAACAAAAGACGGGCATGCTGACAAAGGGAATCGTCCTCCATGACAATTCAAGACCTCACACTGCATGTCAGACCCCCGATTTATTGGACAGTTTTGGCTGGGAAATTATTGACCTCCCACCCTACACTGCTGATCTTGCGCCGTGCGATTACCATCTATTCCTTCACCTCAAACAAAAGTTCAGTGGCAACCATTACAATGATGATGACGAGGTGAAAACGGCAGTGAACTCTTGGTTATCGGAGCATGCAGCAAGTATGTATGAAGAGGGTATTTTAAAATTGGTTGAGAGGTATGATAAGTATTGGAACAAACTTGGCAACTGTCTCAAAAAATAGAGTGAAATATGTACTTTCTGAAAATAAATTTTTTGAAATAACCTTTCGTTGCGTACTTATGTTCAAATGTATCTTACTTAAAAAACACGCCTTGTATGTTACTTGTGTGACTTATGATCTCTCAGCGTTTAATATTTTCTTATTTCATGACTTAACAAAATTGGAAGGCCTATTTTATTTCCTGTATATAGTTATTGAAATAAGCTAAACACAAAACTAATATAAAAAATCATTTGAACATGGTTTTATGTGTATGTTTGGAATAATGATAAATTAATTGAATTTGTTATTATTAACACATGACTTATTATTAACATGATGTGATAATAAATTTGTAGCAAAAATCCAATAATGAATTAATATAAAAGATAACTCACTACAGACCGAAATCATGCACATATTGTATAAAACAGATGAAAGGTGTCTTATAAATAAATAATTAATTTAATTTCGGCTTATACATGTTTGATTTACTTTTGACTCAATAAACATTCAACAGAAGTTTGGTCCATGATTAATATTAAACCACTGTGGTTGGTCTCGTTGATCTATTATTAGGATTGTATTATATAATTTGTGTGACAACTTGATGCTGTAGCCATTGTGTTTAAATCTGTAATATGCTTCACTCACAGTAGAGATTTATATTAGAAGCCTGTTAATTGAATCTGAATGATTAAAAGCACTTGAATAAATGTTATAGGGCTGAAAAGCAGTTCCAGCTGTTGACAGTGCAAGGGTACGAGTTTGTCTATCAGTCTCCCAGCGCCGATGTCATCACAGACCTGGTACAGTGGGTCATCAACAGTCTCAAGCAGATATCCAAGTACTTCATCGCCATACAAGACTACAGTCCTCCTGGTCAGTACGCTAGGGCTTCCAGACTTAATGCTCTGTCTGGTTAATTTAAGATCTGATCTGCAAGTTAAACAGTTCTTGGAATTGTTATCTAAATTCAATTAAAGGTTTTAATGAAAGGAAATTTCTAAGGCTACTAACATTCTTTCCATTACTGCCCTCAAAAGTTGCATCTAAGTTATTACAAAGGGTTGTCTATATTCATTAGACTTTGAAATATCTTCTTTACAATAGTTTGGCAGCATCAAATTGTATTTTTGTCTAGCAATATCACCATCCTACCATTGGGATACTGAAGCAAGCATACAGAGCAAATGTAATGACGGAATTAACACAGTTCTAATAGATAAAATATTATCATGAAGATTAAGAAAACATTGTTGATAAACTAATATCAAAGTCTTCCAGTTCATATTGCGTCAAAACATTTTTCACACAATTAACTTCTTGAAATAATTCAGTTTAACAACTGTTGACTGAAGACAAAATATTCCAATGCTGTGTGAACTAGAAGACTTTGATGTTGGTTATGTCACCGGCTATGTAAGCCTAAAAACTGAGAAGGAATATAAATTTTAAAATGGTTGTCCCCTTCACTTTTATCAGAGATTGCAGTCTTGATCACAATTGAGCAATTTGGACACGGACAAGCAAATGAGTATTGATGCTGATGACTCTCAACTTGGAATTCCACAAGGTTGCAGTTCCAAGCATTCATGATGATTTGAACATGCACCTTTTTTATTCATAGCCCTTAAAATTGTATCTTCTGAAAAAAATTGAAATTAAACACGTCCAGAGACATTGTAGCTGGAAAGACGAGGTACATTTTTTAGAAATATAGAAAGATGTCAAAATAGAAAGACGAGGTACATTAGATGATATTGTAAAATCCAGTGAATAATGAGGACTACATTGGCTTGTCAGAGCTTACCTACAGATTTTGACGGTAGTAACGGAACGAATATCAGAGGCTTGGTGTTTCACCTTCAGTGCTACCAACCACAGGAAGATAAATTTTACTTTTGGTGAATCTCAGCCTGAATGTATGGAGTAATTTTGGGAATTTTTCAGTTCTAACTCAGATTTTATAATAAATATTGAAATAATGGAATACTGCATTATTGCATGTCATGTTTACTTAGTTATTTATTATATGTTATTAACTGGTAGTAGTCTAACATACAATAAAACTAAAATTGTAACTTCAAATTAGTAATGACTGATTGTTACACTTTAACATTCTTTAGTAGATCCAACAAATGAATTTCTTTAAGAAATAGCAAGCTTTAGAGCAGCATATCTTTTAGTGCAATATTACAGTTCTTTTTTTATATACAGATAATTTATTCAGAGTTTTTTTTTTTAACACCAAGAAGAGGAGTTGCTAACCTTCAACCAGGTGCCTTCTCTGGATGGTTGGTGGTGGAAGGCCTCCGGGTTTGGAGGGTAAATATTACCTAGGGTGGATTATACCAGCATACTGATAAAATTGGAGGATTATATCAAGACTTCTTGATGAAAAGTAAACAATTATGTATAATATTGAACTTAAAAGGTGATGCAAGCTAATCTTTCTTTAATTTTGCTTAGCCTAAAAAATGTCCATTCTATTGAAAAATTGGATTCTAATTCCTTTAAGAAAAAATCACTATGGGCAGAGTTTATTAATATTTAAGATGTTATTTATAAACTTATTTTCTCTTAGTTAGATTCATCTAGAGTAACTAAATAAGCCACATTAACCATATGTTTATAAATGGTAAATTTACATTCTGAATTTTTTTAAGAAACAAGGACATCTAAACCAAGTACAGTATTTATATTATTATATTACTTCACTATAATAATAAACCAATAAAACTTATAATCAAAAAGTAAATGGTATGATTTTGTAGGTTCCACATAATGATAGTTTTAGTCCTTAAATTACAATTTATTTATATATGGATTTTTCCGTGAAAGCATGTTTATTTCAACTGACAAACTAAATATTAAAATTAGCATGAAACCAAATGGGTGATTCCAGCTTTAAATGTTTTGGTTGTAGTATTCAATGTCGTCATCCATGAGTTAGGCAAAATGATACTATAATAACTTTCCAGGCAGTTTTAATTGCAACAGTTTACAAACAGGTATCTTTCTCATTTAGACAGTTTCCAATTTGGATACTTTCAGAGGCCAGGATTGATACCTTTTTATCATGCTGCAAATGTTACTGTTACAGTACTGACAACACAATGAGACTATTTCTTTATGATTCTACATTAAGTCTCACTTAGCGGTGAATGTGTTAACAAGTTCACGATGACGTGTACCCTTTCACACATGACAAATGATCTTTCGCAGCTGCCGTTGTGTACCCGATCAGGTACACACCGGGCTTTCATAAAGTGCATCGTGGGGCTGATGGAGTACATGTTACTATGCAATTCCATATTGTGTTTTTATTGTTCCCTGTCTTGGTGGTTAACCTAGTTTGTAATGATGTGTTAGATTAGTTATTTACCCGAAGAAGAGATCAGATTGCAGATCTCAAAACCTAGTATTACTGATTTTTCGTATCACTGAATGATGGCAAATGTCCAGAAAAATCCTGTTTCCTTCACAATCCTTCTATAGTCAAAAGCAAATTTCAAACAAAGAACTTCTCTTTAATTTGAACTATTCCTCCTTTAAGCATTCTTGTAATTCTAATCTGACCAGGTGGTGGAGGGCTGCTCAATATGAAGAGGGGTGACTTGATCGCTCTGGAGGAAGGGGAGAGGGAAGGAGATTGGTTGACAGGTTACAATGTGTTAACGGGAGACTGGGGTGAGTTCCCTGGAACAAGCGTCAGAGTACTGCCCACCATCCTACAGCCGCCTCTGCACATTGTGGTAACTAACACAATATATAATATGTGTAGTACCTACTGTGGTAATCACATAGTATCCATCTCACCACATTACTTTTTAATGGTGAAGGAATAAATAAATTGAATAACTGGTGAATTTTACTATCCCTGTTTCATTTTTAAAGTTCCTCCACCAAAACAATGTTGAGTCTGATGTGATAGATTTTCTTAATCATATTTTAAGAATGTACCTAATGCTATTTGTGTTGGGACAGGCTCACTTTAATAAAGAGGGAGCACTGGATGGCACCCTCAGAGCGAAGGCAATTCAAAGGATCATCCCCATGGAGAACAAACACACCCTGGAGCAATATTGTAAGAAATCTTTCAGGTAAAGGCTGATGTAAGAGATTTTTTTTGTGTAGTAAGATTCCTGTCTTTCTCTCTCTAATTTAACACTTACATTGAGGAATAAGTGATTGATAATCTAATTTCTCAATAGAGAACCTTTGGGTTTGGAGAATCTATGGCAACACTCCCCCCAGCCTCTTCGGTTGCCTCTTCACAAATCTCTGCAATCACACCCCCAGAAGGATGTTGCTGTTACGGGATACATGGGTGTACTCAAGTATATGGGGGATCTGCCAATACCTGCTGGAAAACAGACAGACATTACCGAGATCATATTCCAAGGACCTATGGAACATGTATGTTTTATAATACGATAATTGCATGGATGCGTTTGTTTTCCATATATATATGGATAAAAATAGTTTAAGATCTTGTTTATTTAAAAACATGTTTGTCAATTGATTGGAAAACGTATTAGACATTTAAATTAGTAGAAAACTTAAAAAATAAAATTCTACAATTTAATAAAAGATTTTTTATCCAGTTGTTTGCTATAGGAGGTGTTAAGAGATGAGTTGTTCTGCCAGCTGATGAAACAATTAACTGATAACAAATCACTCAACAGCGAAGAGAAAGGGTGGGAACTAATGTGCCTTGCCACAGGGTTGTTTGCACCTTCCAGTGAAGTCCTTAAGGTATGTACGATCATGCATTAATGGAACATGCAGCTGTGTAGTAGAGTAATAATTCATTCTTTAAGGAAGATTAACTACAGTAGACATATCTTTTTAAATTGGCTATTTTTAGGATTGATACTCCTTACCCCTCAGGGTTCACTTCAGGGTTTATGCCTTCCAGATGAGTCTATTCTGGGTACAGCAAAAACTAACGTGTCACTTACATCTGGGCAACTGTATTGATGTCCAGGAGTGGCACATCACTAATCGCAAATTTCGAGATATTAGGGTCAAAGGGTTGAGTTTACGTTTACGGCGAAGAATGTCTGTTGGAATGGGTGGAGTTCTCTTAGTGTTAAAGGCAAGTGCTAACCTAAATATTAGGGAGTACTGTTCCCTATTCGCTTTGGCTGGAACAAAGCTAGCCCCGCCTTTTAAGGTGACGACTGAGATATAGAGTCCTCTATCTCTTTTCATGGGGTCTTGACTGGAGGTGGTACTCATCCCATCCTTAATATACTGTCACTCTGGAAGCAAGAGCAAAGGTCCTTTTAGGACTATGTACAATTAGAGTTTTTCAACTTCTTGTCCTAAGTGAACAAAACAAAAATGGGTAGTCCTTTTATACAAATAACTATGTATATAACATGATCCTTGACATCCTTGGGAACTCCATTAATGAGTTGATACTATAGCTACTAATCACAAATTTTTGGACACATGATTGAAATCACCAGAAGATATTATTTAGACAATCACATGAACTGCTGAGAAAACTTTATTTGAGACATTAAAATGTCATCAAGAATTATTCCTAAAGTTTAGGCATAGAGAAAATATTTATAGAAAACTGATTTTTATTATAATTGGAATACAAAACTATCAGCACCCTTCCTGACACTCACTTTACACCACTTTTACCCAGTCCTACATATTAAGTATAAGTACTTTTTTTAGAGAATTTCTACTACAATGTGCAAATTTTACCCGGTAGGCTACAATACAACTACTTTTTACCTGGTGCTTTACGATGGTAGACAACAAATTAATTTACCTTCACATGAAAATACGAGATATGGATTATTGTAAATAATTTCTAATAAGACTGATTGTCCTCAGGAGTTGCGACTGTTTCTGTCAAGTCGGGAACAGCCGATGGCGTATGACTCACTGCAGAGGCTGGAGGAGTGTCTGACTCATGGGAATCGTAAACATCCGCCACACTGGACAGAGGTGCAGGCCATGCAACAGAAGGTCCCCATTACCCACACGATTCTCTTCCCCAACTTCACCGAACAGGTAAAAATTGCCATTACTGATAGAATATACAGTAGTTTATCTAATAATTTTAATTAAAACAATTTAATTACATCCAATTTTGTAGCCCCATTTGTAATAGATCCAATATCAATAAATTAAAACAACGGATTATTGAAGGGGCCAATGGAATGTAATAAAAGATTTATTGCAAGACTGACAAACTGACTGCCCTTTTACACTTTGGCTACAAAATCAATAGAATTCTTTTGTGGACCTACAGGAACCTATTTATCAAGTTTCAAGTCTCTAGAACCTTTTTATTAAAAGTTATTATATAGACGAACCGACAAACAGATGGATTCTTCTTCAACCTCAAAATCAGTAGTGTTATTGTTGGACCATGAGGAACCTATGTATCAAGTTCTGGTCTCTATGACCTTTCTATCCTGATAGAGTATTTAACAACATTTGTTATGTAAAACTAATTTATTAATATTAATATAATAAAAGTTGTCCTCCAGAAAATTTTATTTAATTAGTAAGTGAAAATATTATATTATAATTGTTAAATAATTTGTATCATGATCCGAAACCAATGGTATGGACTTAAACTGATATCAGCATCATGTAAAATTACAAAAATAACCTTACTATTAAGTGAACAATTAATAACAGAACAAATATATTGCAAGAATAAATATGTCGAATCTATATAACAACCATCCAGTAACAAGGTAATTTAACAACAGTAATTGCCCCAGATGTGTCTGATTTTAATGCTTTATAATGTGCATTACAGAGATTCGAAGTGAATTCAACAACTCGGATCGGAGATTTGGTTCAGCATATAGGAGACCGGTTGAACTTTCAGTCAGCTGAAGGGTTCTGTTTGGTGGTGTCTATCCGAGACAAGACAGTTGCACTGGCAAATGAGGAATTCCTGTTTGACTCAATCCAAGAAATCTGCTCTTGGGTCGCAAGTGACTCTTCTTTTAAGAAAGGTAAAATACTCAAGGGTAATATGGACACTATAAAACAAATGTGTCAAGTGTCTTCAAAATAGAAGTTACTCTTGACAACATATAAACGGTGATTGGTCTTCTAATTCAGTTAGTAAAACAAGTTATGTAATGTTTTGTACAATATTACATTAATATTGTAATGACTCATTTCATACACCCATCTCACATCCATTTCAATACTTAGGCCTAATTTAATTTAGAACTTTATTAGTAATAATAATTAAGGAATAATTATTTATAAATTGTCTCAAATTTAACTACAAACAATAATAAATACGAAATCAAAATTAATCAAAATTCACCTTATCTATATATATAAAAATGAATGTTTGTATGTTTGTCCTTTATGGAATCGTGAACTATTGGACCGATCATGATGAAAATTTGTACGTATATGTATTTTTCCACGGAGAAGGTTTATAAGCTATGCCCATCCCTTTCCCGATTCAGGATTCCGCCCCACTGGTTACAGAAATACCCATAAGAAATGCATTGCAGCAAACATATGTTAACGTCTTTTCAAATTTTTAATCAGCTGTTCTTTGTAAACATATATTACACTTATAGTTTTAAAGCTTAGAGTAAGCTTAAGAGAAACGACAAATTTTGTTTAAACTGTTTTTGCAATCACTGTTAAACATAGACTTTACTATCCAGATAATACAATTCAAATTTGACGTAAAAATTCACCTTTAACTGCAATATTTATTTAATATAAACCATGCTCATGCTTGATCAGAAGAGTAATGCAGATATCATAATTACTATCTTACGTTGGCTACAAATATAAAGAATGTTATAAAATCAACCTTAGTTGTTTTTTTTTGACAGAAGTATGGTTCTCAAAACTCCGTGTGTACATATTCTCTCGATCGAGACAACAAAGCAAGCTCAATCGTGGCATCGGAGATATAACTAATTTAATCTAAAATTTATTATAGTAAAAAAAAAAATTTACTAAGTAATATAAGGACTTTGGTTCTTAAGATTTGCGTGCGAAGCCGTGGGTAACAGCTAGATAGAGGCAGGAATATGGTACATACCTTCATAATACGCCCAAGAGGCTCACGATGGAACGACTATCAATTATCTCAGCAATGTTTAGAATGTGATAGAAAAAGAATAAGTGAATATAGTGTACTGTTTTCAACGGGAAATTGCGTGCGAAGCCGCGGGCAACTTTTGCAAAAAATTATTGAAATGCGCAGCAAAGCACGCCGGGCCCGCTAGTTAATGAAAACTCTAATCCCTAATAACTACATAAATGAAGAACAAAAACAATGTTTGATCAATCTACTATACCGATATAGGGACGTTTTCTCAGACAAACCCGGATGTTGCACTAAATATGAACACGAATTAAATATAGAAAATCCTAAAAATTTTAAATCATTAACCTATCCAGTACCTCAAGCATACCAAGACGCTGTACAAGTTGAGATTCAACGCATGGAGAACCTTAACATAATCGAGAGAAGCAAAAGTACCTACGTAAATGCTATCATCCCAGTAATTAAAAAGTCTGGAGAAATTCGATTGTGTTTAGATGCCCGCAAAGTAAACGCAATAATTAAACCAGATTTCGAATGTAACCGCAGTGTTAGCGAAATTTATAAGCAGTGTAGACTTAACGGCTTCATATTGGCAAATCCCACTTACTAAAAATTCGCGTCAATACACCGCATTCCAATTTAGAGGCAAGACCTACCAGTACAAAGTCACACCATTTGGAATTTCTACCTCCCAAGCTGCACTAGTAAGAGCTCTTGATAACGTGTTTGATGATGAGATAGAAGCTTTCACAGCAATTTACGTTGATGACATATGTATCATTTCCCCCGATTTCAATACACATCTACAACACCTAGAATACATATTCAAAAAGCTAGCTGAAGCCAATATGACAATAAACTTTGAAAAATCTCAATTCTGTAAAGATTCTGTACCATTCCTAGGTTTTACTCTAACAAATGAAGGTCTTCGTATGGATAACAGTAAGATTGATCCAATTCTAAACTTCCCAACTCCCAGAAGTCGTACACAATTAAAAGCATTCCTCGGATGTATCAATTATTACAATAAATTTATTCATAAATTCTCTGAAACAGTCCAGCCACTATTACGACTAACGTCAAAGAAGGTTAAATTTAATTGGACTAGAGATGATGATACAACATTCAACAAAATTAAACAGCTGTTCATAAAAACTAACACTCTAACACACCCCGATCCATCCAAAGAATTCT
Organism: Homalodisca vitripennis; assembly: GCF_021130785.1. Classification (NCBI taxonomy): domain Eukaryota; kingdom Metazoa; phylum Arthropoda; class Insecta; order Hemiptera; family Cicadellidae; genus Homalodisca; species Homalodisca vitripennis. The sequence continues at coordinate 142,162,625 of NC_060212.1, forward strand.
ACTTACAGACCGATGCGTCCGAATTTGCAATTGGCGGACATCTATATCAAATAAAAGACAATAACGAAAAAGCTGCAATTATGTTCATATCACGCACATTACAACCAGCAGAACAGCGTTTCACCACAACCGAAAAGGAATTATTGGCTATAATCCACTGCCTACAGAAGTGTCGATACATTGTTATGGGCGTTAAATTAACAGTAATTACAGATAACCACGCCTTAACCTTTTTGAAAACCTGCCGTTTGCTAAACAATAGATTAGCAAGATGGATATTGGCTATACAAGAGTACGACTTTAAAATAATCCATTGCAAAGGGACGGACAACATTACTGCTGACACTCTGTCGTATATCCCCACAACACATGTCAAGCGATGCAAACAACCTCACTGAGTTATCTATTCATTACATCGAGAGAATTCCCGACCAACATCTACAAGATCAACTCCGAAACTTACCTCAGCTTCAACATCAAGACCCTAAACTACAACCACTTATAGAAATCTTACAGTCACCTATGGAAACAAATGAATTTCAACAATTATACTAATTATCGTTTATATGACAACACTTTACTACAAAAATTTAAGGGCAAATGGCTTATAGTCATCCCAGAATCAGTAATTAAACCACTAATACTAGAATGCCATCTCTACTATCTACACTGCGGTGCAAAAAAATGTTTCCTGTTACTGCGTGAAAATTTTATTTTCAAGAATATGCATCGAACAATCAGGCAACTGTTATCATCATGTGATAAATGTCAGCGCTGCAAAATCAACAACCATCCACTCAACAGTCAAGCCAAAGGAGTTAAATGCAGAGAGAAGAATGACTAGTTAGCAGTTGACATCATAGGTCCCTTACCGACTAGTGTAGGAAATACAAAATACATGTTAATTGTTATTGACATATTTACCAAATTCGTTAAACTTTATCCACTGCAAAGAGCAACAACCAGAAGTATATTACATAAATTATTTCACCATCACTTTCCTAATTACGGTTTTCCTAAACGAATTCAATCAGATAACGGAACCCAATTTAAAAGTAACGAATGGATCAGGAAATTTGAATCCCACAGCATACAATTAATATACAGTCCAGTGTATCACCCCAGTTTTAATTTGGCAGAACGGCCAATTAGAGAAATAAAGCGCTGTCTCAGAACATATTGTTCACAGAATCATAAGAGATGGGTGAAATATGTACCTGTTATAAATGAATGTCTTAATGAAATTTACCATGAATCAACTGGATTCACAATAAACGAACTACAGTTTGGAACAAGAAATATCAGATTTTGGGAAAAATATGTATCAAACCCTCTAGCTGAAGAAGTACCAATCGAACACAAACTACTGATTGCAAGGCGTAAACTTGAAGAAAGTAGAAAGAAGAGATCTGATAAGATAAATGAAAAGAGAAAACCAGTTTCTCTCCAAATTAATGACCAAGTATTGGTAAAGTCCCATCACCTTTCTAAAGCTATAGCTGGTGAAACATCAAAATTATTTGAAGTGTACGAAGGACCATTCATAATTCAAGAAATCCTCGGGAAATCGACCTACCAAATTTCTGATTTATCCAAAGAGCATGTATATGGACCTTATCATATATCCTCTTTGAAGCCATATAAAAACTCGGTCAACAACGCTACAGAAGATACTGAAGTTGACGCGTTGGGACGTGCGTGAAATTAATACTATTTCCCCAAATAAACAGTGCAACTATACACCCAGTGACATAGACACTTTTAATCAATACTATATAAACATTTTCCTATCAGGAGGGGATAATAATTTGTTAGTGGAAAGTATACCGCTATTCGGTACACAATTCATTAAATGTGTATTTCCAAAAATAAAACTATGTCCTTTGACATTGAGTTAATATTTGCCATTGATCTAATGTTTCTCTATTGTTTGTTTATTGTATACTAAGAAACTTGTAACTTTGTTCGTTGGCTTAGCTTAAATACTACCTAACCCTAATGTTAATTTTGTTCTCCTTTTCCCTATTGTTTGTTTGTTAATTAAATAGTATGTATGATCATCAATTAATTCACTCATTTAATGTGGTTCATCCTTCTCTTTAAGTATCACACATCTATATGTATTATTTGCTATTCATTCGTCATTGTATCGAAACCATGTTCATTTATTTCACATGATTTCTGAGGGGATATTGTAATGACTCATTTCATACACCCATCTCACATCCATTTCAATACTTAGGCCTAATTTAATTTAGAACTTTATTAGTAATAATAATTAAGGAATAATTATTTATAAATTGTCTCAAATTTAACTACAAACAATAATAAATACGAAATCAAAATTAATCAAAATTCACCTTATTACATATAAAATTCAAAAGTTATAAAGTGAACTAAAGTCAGTGATACAGTGTGCAGGGATGATTGTTGAAGAGTGAAGAGAGCAGAGATTTGAAAGGTGAAGAGGAGAGGGGATCTGAAAGAAGTGAAGCAAGATTATTATTATAAAGAAACTGGTTACATTTATTCAGCAGTATTTGAAAGGTTACTTTATTAAATTCTTATCATCACTGAAGTACAAAGAAGCAGAAGACAGACATTGGGTGAGAAAATTCTTTTTAAGTTTAACAGTGATTCATTGGAAGAACATAAAACCCAGGAACATTCAATTTGGTTAATAATTCAAAATTAATATAATTAAAATTTAACAACAATCATTTTTCAAAATTACAATATCTTTTATAAAAAATAAAATACCCAATATTTCTATTTCATTAAGCCAGCACGACCACCCTTCCCTAAAAAATTAAGAATTGTATTTAAAAAATTTACCATTATTATTGTATCCTCCATCTTGTTTCAAAATTCAAACTTGTATGTCAATTAATTTATCATCATTAAATTTCACATTTATATCATACTGAGTTATTTGTTATTTCTAACTATAATCAGAATACAAATTAAGTTTAACCATTTATTTAAAGTGTATAATAGTAATAGTAGGATATTACAATATATGTGTTTTAGCAATGTAAAAATGTTTTTTTTTTCAAAATTAATTATTTATTGAATCCTTGTGAACAAGCACGCATTATTAGCAATAAGTATATGTTACCAGCTGTAGCTATCCTATACGCTTTACTGTGCATCTGTAAAATATTCAAGATTATGAATTGCTTTATGAATTATGAATTTAGTCGATGGTGTTTTTTTAATGTTAGAAACGTTTCAGCTGCAGACTTTCATCATCAGCTTTGTAAAGTTTATTGTGATAGTGCAGTGAGTGAAGGTAAAGTGTATAAATGGGTCAGAAAGAGAGAGAAAGAGTGTTTAGTGATGGCCGTGGAAAATGTTCATGATGAGGAACTTTCAGATCTATCATCTGTGATGACTGAAGATTTGGTCAGTGTGATTGAAATGGAAATTTGTGAGGATAGAAGATTCATAATATGGACTCTCCAAGGAATTTTTAAAAGATTTTCCCTTAAAGTTGTGTCAGAAAATCTGAAATTCAAAAAATTGTGTTCTTAATGGGTGCCTAAACTCTTAACAGAGGACTCTAAACTACTAAGAGATTTGACAGATCATTGACCTTTTTGAGTCCTTGTGACAAAAAAGGGGATTGCATGTTTGAGTCAAATTGACACATATAAAATATGGTTATTCCATATCACTCCCCTAAGTCCAAGTTACAAGCTATGGAATGGCTCCTCCCATTTCTCCTGTCAAAGTCAAAGCCAAATAAATGTTGTCACTGTGTGAAACTATAACAATTGTGTTTTGGAACAGGCGTGGTGTTTTGCTGATGTACTTTGTGAGGGACGAACATCAACAACACCGAATAAGCTCCGTAAAGTGGTTGACAACAAATGATGCAGTATGCTGATAAACAATTTTTTGCTCCCCCTTGACTATATAAAGCATCACATTGCTTAATGTTACCTTAATGTTATTTAACGTGTTAAATTATTGACTTTATTTAATATACTGATCTACTATACCAAGCAGTTTTAAACAAATCCATGAAGCAAAGAACAGGCTATTTCTTCAGTAAAATAAATTTTTGGTTGAATAATAAATATGGCTGTGTAACTACTAGTAAAAAACTACATTGCTGTCCAGACTCAGAAAATGACTGACTTTGTCAGCTGGCAAGTTTTGAATCACCTGCTGTACAGCACCAATCTTGTTTTGAACAATATCCTTCTTTTACAGCAGCTGACACATCATCTTGGCAGGAAGCAATTCAACGATGTTGATGAAGTAAAAAGAATCAAGAATCAATAGTTTATATTCTAGTGATCTTTTACGTAACATATGGAACACATAAAATTGATCTTCCATCTCCCCCCCCATATCATTCTTTTTAACCAGACTTTTAGTTTAATTTTTGGTCCATTATCACTGTAACTAGAGTAGTATTTTGTACTTAACAAATTAAAATTTCACGTAATACAAAAAGATAATTTACTTGTTTTTTTTCTGGGTATGGGAAAAGGGATAAATTTTGATTTGCCTGTGTTTAATTGTAGATACTTTTTTCAACCATATTAACAGTTCGAGAAATGTTTGGTTATGTTTATCCAATGGAGTTATACCAATGTTTGCCTATATGAAGAAGTAGGTGTCACTCGTGTACTACACCATTACAGTGGTCCAATATTACGAAAAGGTGGTGAGTAAGTATTTCTACAAAACTTGCCAGATCCATCATTAAAATGAAAGAGTAATTGAGAAAATGACTGTCTAAATTTAATTTTGTTAAAAGTTGTTGAATAAATCTATAATTTCAAAATCAGCCAAATGTTGCCCACATGATTTTTTTATCTTAACTCGATCCATTGACATACATTGGGCTGTTGTGTGTTACAAGAAACTCTTGCTTAATTAATGCATTGTTATTAGTGTTATCTAAAACCATGTTAGCATTAAATTTGTTGTTAGTTTTGGTGAACAGGTGCTATAGATTATGTAAAGGTCATGTTAAATTATTGACTTTCTTTAATATACTGATCTGCTGTACCAAGCAGCTTTAAACAAATCCACGAAGCAAAGAACAGGCTATTTCTTCAGTCAAACATATTCTTGGTTGAATATTAAATATGGCTAAATATACTAGTAGTTTTTTACTTAACTACTAGTAAAAAACTACATTAGTAACAACAAAATCTAGACTGCGATTAACGTTAAATCTTGGTATTTAAATATTTTTCTTCATTTTTAATTGAAATACATTATGCCCCATTGCTATTCATAATTAATTTTTGAGCAAAAAGTATGTACTTGGTTGAGTGAACTTTATTTAATTTTAAAAATGTTTAATTACAGCTCTCAGAAATATAAAATTTCTTTCTTTTCATTAGTAATTGTAGTTGTTTGTAGTAATAATTTGGAGCATCTCGGAATGAGGCATAGAAAAATGGAGAAGATAAGGAAATGACCTTTCCAGTATATATATATATATATACTGTTCTGATTAACATAACCAAAAACCAATTGCACCACCTTTAATAGCTACATTCATTTACACTCTTAAAAAGTTATTATAAAGACCATCTCAGGTTTTTAAGTGATATTTTGGGAAGATGTTTCAATTTAATCGAATGTAAAAGAGATTCATATTATAAATTAAATAAAAATAAATACTTGACCATGTGCTTCAATGTTATATGTGTTTTTGTTTGTTGTTTGTAAGTATATAGTATGTTCATTCTAATCTGGCCATTTTGAGACCAAACCATATGTCTGATTAGTATGACCACTTAAGTGATTTGTCGAAAACAGTGTGGAAATAGGACCCAATAAAAGTTAATTTTTGATATTACATTAAGCTTTTCTGTATTGCATTAAACAGTTTAGGGAAGATTTGCATTATTCATTGTTTTGACCTGGAAGTAGGGATACATTTGTTTTTTAATTTTAGAACTGGATAAGAAAGGTGTCTTAAAACACGAATCATCTAAATTCATAATTCTAACCTTAACCTCTTAACAGTTTTTTTTTTATCTAAAATTATGTTGTTAGGCTAATTTTATGCGGTTTTACACAGAGGCAGGTTTGTAGATTTTAGATATAAACTGTTTTAAGCAAAAACTGTTATTTTTAGTGTATTTAAAAAAATGTTAGCTACTATATCCAAAAATTGTTTTTTTGTTTAAATTCAAATGAAGCCAATCGTAAATTTGTGCATAGGATATTTCCTTAGTACAATAAACACTACAAATAAAACCATAAATTACTCCCAAGATGGGTGCCATGCAACAACAACACGCAGTAGCTGTCTGCACTGTGCGACTACAGCGAGCACACCAAGGTTCAAACACTCATGACAGAGGGTCAAGGAAGTGCTGACATCTAGTAGAAAACACCAAAACTACTTACACAATGCACAGTTGTCATAGGAGAAAAAATAATGATGTATAAGTATAATGATGATTAATAGTATGTCAGTTGAACTATTTTACACAGTTGTTATGAAAGTAATATTCCATCAAAAACATTGTCTCAACAAAAAGAAACAGCGGAAATTATAGACTATGATAAAATTGATGAACATGCTGGTCTTTTCAACTATCCAATAAAGTGTTTTGTTTCAGGTCAGTCCCAGAGATTCCTGTACGAGCTGATGTACATGCGGAAAGTTTGGCTTACGATGGTTCCAGGCAAGGATAGAATTGCTGATGTGGTCTGTCACTATCCTCAAGAAGTCCCCAAGTACATTTTAGGTAATCACATGAGTCGTGAATTTTTTTTCAAGAATAATTTTTTCGGTGTAAAATTAGTATTTCCAATCCAGAACACAGCTAGAGTATGTTGAAAAGTATCTTTACAGTAGAATTATTAAGCTTTTGTTGTCTACATTTTCATTTAATGTGTATAATGGTTCCAAATGTTTTTAAAGTAAACTTGTCTATTGTCTAAACAAAATTGCTGTTAGAAATAAATAAATTTCTTAATTGTGCTTTTTGTAGGTATTAGTTTCTGAATTTTTTCCAATACAGCCATAATCTGTATAATGAAATGAAAGTGAACTTTAAAACACTCTCTATTTATTTATGAAAAATCAACAAATAGTGTTTTGGTTTTTTAATTCTATTTTTCTGTCAGTTTAGATGGAAAAATATCTATAGTAAACAGCAAAGGGTTTATCATATCAGGAATATGTGCAATAAAGCTGCTCGCAACTTGGGCTTGATACTGAGACTCACCAAGCCCTTTAACGACATTCACTCATTGAAGATTTTGTACTATGCACATGTCAGACCCCATCTCGAGTACTGCAGCGTCGTTTGGTCACCGCACCAGCAGTGGATGATATTGAGAAGATACAAGAGACGTTTCTTGCGACTTGTTGGGGTTCGTCTTGGTTATAGATACACAGAGGTCCCCATACAAGATATTGCTACTTTCCTGAACATACCATCACTCAGTTCTAGACGCTGTATTCAGGATGTGATGTTTCTCTACCGTTTGATCAACGCTGAGTTGGACTGCCCTGACCTTCTAGAAAAAATCAACTTCAAGGCATCGTTTGGAACCAGAGCCATGAATCTTTCACCAAGGTCGCAGCTTCCTCCTCTTATGCAGCAAATGGCCCAATGCTGAGGATTCAGCGGCTAGGGAACAACATTCCATCCACCCTCGACATCTTTATCGCATCCAAATCTGCAATCAAAAGCCGGCTTGCATCACTGTAGCTGTTATTATTATTGGCTCGTCTCTACACCTACCCTGCCTGTGTTGTGTCTCAGTCTTTTATTTTATTATCACAGTTAACTTGTTTGTCAAAACTGTTACTACGTCATAGTTCATATCTTGTTTTGCATCGTTCTTGTTAAGCATCTTTCTTTGTTATTGTTATATATTTATCTATTTATTGTTACACATTACTTGTTATCTATTTATACTTTCTAGTTATGCATCTTACAATTCATATCTATTTGTTTCATTATGTATCTATTATTTTGTTTACTGGTTGCATATTCTATTGTTTTTGTTTTTGTCTACTAATTAGTTTCTTTGGTCAATTGTTATGCATATAGATAAAATTGTAATAAAAATAAAATAAAATAAAAAAATCATGCTAAATCAAGGTTTTATCAATTTTGTCATATAATGAGTATAACATTTAATTTAAAGGAGTAATTACTTACATGTTATTGTAAAATTTGGTTATATACCTGTAATGAAATGATGGACATTTCAGGATATCAGAAGTGTTCAAAGTCTGATGCTGCAGTCCTGGGAGCATTGATTTTCAGAGCAGACAATGGAGACAGAAAGTTAGATCTTCTAGATGACTCAAAGTGAGAAGTTATAAATATTATATAGCATATTTTTTATGACAAGTTCATATGTAAAAAAATAAAGTGCCATAATAGTTCATAGTTCTTGACATATGAATAAAATTGATATATTTTCTAATTTACTATGACAAATTTAACTGATATATTCTGAAGTTTTACTTGTACATGTTCATATTAATGTTCACTTTTATATGAACCTTAACTTACTTTTAGGATTTGAAACATGAGAAAGATAGCAGATAAGTTTTCAAAATGTTTACCTAAAGATTTTTACAAAATATAAAAGTAGCAAAGATCCATAATCCTAATATCTTTTAAAGTTATTGAAACAGAATATTTCTTTATTCCTAGCAAATCTAGAAAAACATGTGACATTGTCAACACAAAAAATGTGCTTATTATTGAAAATTCAACTTATTTGAGTGTATAACCACTTTGAATAAATGCTGATGTTGATGTCATCATTTCAATAAATATTAAATTATAGAATAATACTATTTTAAACAAAAAATTGAAGTAAAAAAATTAATTAATTTGTTTGATTTTGGTAGGATGGGCATTATAAATTGTTATTCTCATAATACTGTGATTTTTCAAATACATTTTTAAGCATTAATTCTAGAGTATTGGAAATTTTGGTTGATCAGTTAAATTTAGATGTTGAATGATTCTTATTAAAAATTCTATACCTTTCTTCATATTGATATGTCAATAATTATACAACTTCAGTCTTGAGTGCAAACTTCTTGATACTAAAATCAACATAGTAACACAAATGTATTATTCTTCTTTGGATGTTAATTGAAATAGATTTTTTTCTTATACAATATTGAAAACTGGTTGCGATTGCTAATATCTCTGTAATAACTAAACAAAGTTGAAGTATTTTGTTGTAAGCAGCTATTATTGATTAAAATTGCATGTATTGCTTATGTTTCAATTAAGTATACATAAAATATACAATAATTAATATAAATATTTTTAATGGAACTTTTTGGTTGCAGAAAGCTTATGGCCAAGTTAGTGCCTCCATACCATCTGAAATTACAGTCTAACAAGGAGTGGAAAAAGGCAATCTCTGAGGTTTACAAAAAACAAATGGGTTAGTCCTGCCTGCTTTTCTTTGAAATTACATTTTATGTTTTGTTAATTATATAAATTATATGTGTTGCTTTTGATAAAATAAGACGTTGTACAAGCAGTAAGCTAAAAACTACTCTCTAATCTAAAAATAAAAATTATTTGATTCTCATATATTTTTTGAACTGTTTAGTTTCAAAGCCTGGGACTGAATTTAATTTTTTTGAAGGTATGACGTCTGAGGATGCCAAAATTAACTACTTGAGGTTTGTCTTCCCTTGGTCAACATTTGGATCATCGTTTTTCGACGTGAAACAAACAACTGAGAAGCGATTTCCTGAAAACATCACCATCGCGATTAACAAGAATGGGATCTTCATCCTTGACAGGCAAACTAGGGTATGTACAGTTGTGTGCTCCTTCAAAATATGTTTTTTTTTTTAACAGCTGAAATCCTTTAAAAGCCACCCACTGTACTGGCAATCATCTTGACTTTTACCTCCATAAGACAGTTGTGTGCTCCTTCAAAATGTTTTTTTAAACAACTGAAATCCTTTAAAAGCCACCCACTGTACTGGCAATCATCTTGACTTTTACCTCCATAAGACAGTTGTGTGCTCCTTCAAAATGTTTTTTTAAACAACTGAAATCCTTTAAAAGCCACCCACTGTACTGGAAATCATCTTGACTTTTACCTCCATAAGACAGTTGTGTGCTCCTTCAAAATGTTTTTTTAAACAGCTGAAATCCTTTAAAAGCCACCCACTGTACTGGCAATTATCTTGACTTTTACCTTCATAAGACAGTTGTGTGCTCCTTCAAAATGTTTTTTTAAACAGCTGAAATCCTTTAAAAGCCACCCACTGTACTGGCAATCATCTTGACTTTTACCTCCATAAGACAGTTGTGCGCTCCTTCAAAATGTTTTTTTAAACAGCTGAAATCCTTTGAAAGTATTGGTATTGGCTATAAGGATTCATGTAAAAAAAAATTTCAAGAACTTCATATTATGACGGTCCCTTATTTAGTTGTGTATAAACTGTTGCTTTATATGGCTACGTCAAACAACCTAACATATAAAAACATCCACCAATATAACACAAGGGGCGCAAACAATATTGTAACCAAAAAACTGATTTCCAAACAATATTCATTAGCAACATTATCTCTTGGACCAAAATTATAGAACACACTGCCAAATGGGTTAAGATCACTGCCATTTGGTATTTTCAAAAGACAAATTGGATTTTTCCTTTTGGAACACCCACTTTATGAAGTGGATGAGTTTTTTGGGATTAGTCATAAATTGGATAATTGTTGTTGATCTTGGGAAATTCTTTTATCTGTGTTGTAATTAGTTTTAATTAATTAATTGATTTGTTTTAATTGATTTATTTATTTAATATATCACTTCTTTTAATGATCTGGACGAACTGGAGGATTGCATTGCTTTTAAAATTGAAATGTACAATATTGTGTTTTTCAATGTGACAATGTATGTAATCTTTACCAGTAATAAATGAGTATCATTGAGTATCAAGTCACCCGCTGTACTCACAGCCATTTTGAATATTAGCCTCCAGAAAGAAAGTGTTCAATGTCTAATACTTTTGCTGTATCTTTTGTGTGACACTCATGGTAGATGTCTCAATTGTAATGTACGATTAACAAACCTTTAAATGAATAATAGTGTTTTTATATTGCTATTGGTTATACAGAAAGTTTTTTAAATATCTTCTTTACCTAAGTAAAATACCAATAGTTAAATACTCAAAAAGCATAATGTGCAAGAAAATCTCAAAAGTGTAATGATACATACTATTCATACCTTTAAAATGAGACAGTGTACATAATTCAGTGGCGAAAAAGATTGTAAATGTGTTTGAGATTGTTCTTAAGGTGTAAAATTCAGGGATATTTCACTTTAAGGTAGTGGGATCTGGTGTAGTAAGAAACTTATGGTGTATAAAGTGGCATAGCGTTTCCTTGGTAATGCCTAATATACTGTATACAGCGAATGGTTAGCTCAGTTTTAACTATATTAATCCATTCTGAAAGTGGAAAACAATCGGAATGGAATTGAATTTCCTTTATATAAGTTAATTTCAATAAATATTGAATCGCAAAAAGTACTTGCTCCGCCGGGACTTGAACCCGGATCTCTCACTTGCCGAGTGAATGTGCTACCATTACACCACAGAGCCCTCACTTTTTACGATTCAATTATTTTGTATTTGGCCGTTTCTTTCACATATGCGTTTAAATAACCAAGCTAACATATGATATGAAGACCAAATACCTGCCAAATGACTTCTGTTTACATTCATTAAATTTATATAAGTGGCAATAGTCTTTATATAAGTTAAAAATACATTAAAATAAAATTGGGTAAACATTAATAACATGAAAGGTATTATTAATAAATTGGGAAAACACTGTTTTCTTACATAAATACAATTGTGAAATTTGATGTATGAATAAGAAAATGATTGTGATGTACAAAATAATTTATAACCTGACTAGGAGCCATTGACTCTGTATCCATTCACGGAGGTGACCAGTTGGACCACTACAAAGTCAACGTTCTCACTGGACGTAAGCTCTGTGCGGCTCGTATGCGTGACCCCTCTCGGCTACAAGATGGACGACCTCATCACGTCCTACACATCACTTCTCGGGCCTCGCAATAATGGCGTGTGATAGTAACATGTGCCAGTGCTTTACTGTATTTGATCAATGCAAATTTGGTGAAATGGTGCAATTTACATTTATAAGTCTGTAACTTAAATACTCCAACATTTCATGTTTTTCTGTCCAAAAAGAATGTATTCAAACAAAAATACTATTAAAACACAAAACAAATTCTTTTAAGGAGGAAGCTCCAGATTCTATTAGTATAACTTTGCCAAAACCAGATGAAAACTAAAAAACTAACAAAGTTGACAAGAAGTGTTGGATTGTTTTAATGTACAAAGTTCACGTGTTGTTCTTTTGCCTCTAAATAGAGCCTGTTTTGTAGATGGTGAAACATGAATAAAATAAGGTAAATAATATGTTGAACTAAAATAATAAATTCTCTGTAAACTAAAGTGTTCATCTAGGCTAGTCAAATTATAATAAAAACAATTATTGTGTAACATTTACTAATGAAGTAATAGGATGCATATTGAATTATCTAAAAAAAACTTTTAATAAATTGATAATGACAATATTTCCATGTGATTATTTCTGGATTTTTACGAGAAATCTAGATTTCCTGGACTGTCCTTCTAGAGCTCTCCTTCTGTATATTATGACAATAGATGTCATGTTTTCAATGTTCATAGTCCATAAATAATGGAGTTGTGAATCCTTAGTTTAATCAAGTGCCATATTGGAACTTAACTAAGTATTGTTTGTAAAAACCTATTTTTATACCAAATTTCGTCTTGTTTAGAATTTCTAGGGACCAGTTATCATTTCTACAAGCCACATTATATAGCATAGACGTAAACAAAAAATAAGAAGTGTGGTGATTAGTTAACAATTACTTTGTTTATTACATTTTACTACAATTGAACAGTTCTAGGATAGCCTATACTGTTAAGAATTAAGAGATAATTATGAATATCTTTATATCTATACATCTCTTGGTCTTTAATTTATCCTTGTTTTTAATTATGCCAAGTGTTTTTATTTGTTTTGTCATCCTTTGATTGAATATGACCTAATTAATCTTATGTTCTCTCAAAACTTCACATACAGTGTTTTAAGAAAGATAATTCATTAGTCTTCTTAGTTACTTGCCATAAACTCTGTTCCATTTAAAAGTATATGCTGAAACATCAGTTCAGCCTACTGCCTTTCAATAACCTTATCAGCATTAGCTTGAAAGCATGTCTGCAACAAATGTGCATTGAGTCATTCCAAAATATATTTTACATAAATGGATATACCAGTACATACATGTATGCACACACATTAATACATTAGTTTGTAATTTGCATCATTTACTCTTTTTTCAATCAAATACAATTAAAAATTAATGGATAGAATTACATAATAATTGATCGAGTTATGAAACAAGTATTATAAAACAACAAATTTAAACTAACTTACAGAATAAGGAATAAAATTAAAGAATAATTTCCAGAAAGTTCTTGTAATATGAGTAATTCCTTTTTAACCCTTGTAAGCCCATATATACGCATGAGAGCTGACCATGCTCTAAACCATGCTTTATGCAACCAGTGTACACTTTTTTATTATATAATTTTGCCAAGGTATGTAGAATTTGAATATTAAACTTACACAAAATATTAAAACTCATACAACAAAATTAACTTGCAAAAACTAGTGATTGCTGAACAATTTTAGTGCCAAAAACAAATATCGAGTTCTCTGTTCATGTAGCAAACTTTTTATGAGAAAATCTAAAATAGCCTAAAGATGCAGAATTTACTATCTAAAAATAAAATAGGAAACGCTATGTAAAAAGATATAACATGTACACATTAACATATAAAAGAAAGTAGCTAATTAACAAAAAAAGTAATGGGTTTTTTGATAGATCCATATAAAATATTGCTTTATATGCAAACCCAACAAATGTTATATCATAGTAATTATGTTTTGGCTTAAAAAAGAAATTAAAAAAATGTTGAATTTTAAAAACAAAACATTGGTAAAAATTGAATTGTATTTATGTTGGTATATTTTTGTACAGAATTATTTTGTAAATTCAATAATTTTTCCCCAATAGCGTAGAATCTAAGTTTTGTATTAATGTACATGTTGTAAATGTATTGGAATAAAGAGTACACTAAAAATTCAAAATAATATTGTTTTATATATAACAAAACACAACACAATACCTACAATTTTATAATAATAATTCTTCATGTTTTAGAATAAAATATAGTAACAATAAATGAAACGCATAAAAAATAGAAATCAGCAAGTAATTTTCATTGTTTATACAAATACAGACTAGTTGAACACTCTACAATTATTTATCTTTTAATTAGTGTTTTCAGCCCACGCAACAGCACAACACACAAATGTTGCACATCTTCTTCAGCTGGAGATGAGACCAATGATAGCAAACAAAACTTGCACACTGCTAAATTGAATTTTCAACTCTTATAGTTTTAAAATGTATATTATTTTTGTCCAAAAAAATTAATCTGGACAGTTTTTATTGGTGTAAAAAAACCACATGTTTAGTTTTCAGTGCTCAGTGATGAACAGTTGCTCTTTTCAGTGATGAAAGTATTATTCTAGCATTCCCCTCAAAAATTCCCTTCGACATACCTAAAAATATAGGTAGCTTTTTACCATTCTCACAACTTTGTGGCTGGTGCTAACTTTGCGATTACTTTGCTAAAATCAAGTGACATTTTTTAAATTTCAGAACATTATCGGAATAGTTTAGTTCATTGGGAACATATGGATACCATTTTTGTCTGGATTAATGCCTTTTTTAGTGGCTAAATTCAGCGTAGAAAACTTAACGACTCTCAACGAGTTGCTGTCCATTGCAGTATAATCAAATCAAATCATTTATTGGGAAACTTTTCAGTACAGGCATTCAGCATGTTTTTTCTTAAAGATAGTTACAGTTATTTTACTAAAACTATCCTTTTACACTAAATACTAATACTAAACTTTTGACATATGAATCATTTTCTACAATATAGAAAAAACAATATATATTGCATTAACTTTGGTAAAAGCAAAATAATAACAAAAAAAGAACAATTAACCAATAACAATCAGCAAACACCAATCAAGAAATAAAAATCAACAAATAGCAATTAAAACCTTGATGTCTCCTATAGAGTATAATTATTTTTAATGTATCTTTTAAATTAACGAAGAGTAAGTTCTTTTATTTCTGTAGGTAAAAAGTTAAGAAAGTCTAATACTGCTATCATAACAAATTCAGTAAGACTTGCTGTATGAACAAAAACTGTTAATTAATTTGAAGCGACTTTTGAATAATCTCCAATTCTCTGTCTATTCCCCTTCACAAATGCCAAAAACTTCAAGATATAAAAGATCAAAACTGTTGGAATTCTATGCTTTAAAAAAATTGGTGATGCCTGTTCATAAACCTGGAGGAACTCAAAATGCATCACTGTCAGTAAGACGATTAACGTATTTGTTGATGATTAACATTGCTCTTATGGAACAACAATCAAGATGCCACCATTACAAAATGATGGCTTTAAATTCCTAGATGAGTTTTTTGATATTATGGTAAAATATATTGGCGATGATGAAGAGCAACATTCATTTTGTGCAGCAAATTGCCTTGATGATGTGATTGTACTGTGCCTCAATGTTACTTAAAGCTTATCTTAATGTGTAGCCAACTCAACTTGTAGTCAGCTTTATTTAAGTTTTCAGAGTACTTGTACACTACACATCGTACATAAAGACATCAAGGAAAAGCTTATTAAAAACTGTAAAGTTTTCTATCTAATAATACTAATTCTAAGACATTTTTTTTATGAATTTAGAATCAAGAAGTTCAAGAGTACGAAATATTCTGTTAAAGAATACTAGGCACAAACAATTACAAAGCATATTTGTGAGAAAAAAGTTTTATTTTGAAGTAAAGATTACAACAAAGATAACAAACAACACAATACTGTTACAAGTAAATAGCACCAATGCTCTTTTACTTCTCACTGTCTTCTAATTCATGTTTCCATGGAATGTTGAAGGCACTATTTATCAAATGTAATTTAAAATGTAATATGCCTTATATTTCAGTAAAATTGGTAAAACTATATTTAAATGCTTTAAAACAGCCACTCTACTAACGTCAAGAATTTGTTACGAAACAATGTATTATTAACAATTGCTACATGGCTAAGGTTATAGTTTTGTACGTTCTGTGACTTATGAACATAAAGTTACAACCTATTTGATAAACTTTACTTTGTTAATATTGATTGATCCAAGGTCAATTTATATGAAAACAACCAATATCTTTTTATGAAAATAAATAACAAAACAAATAAAATGGAGTTAAATAAGCTCTTGAGACTTTCCTAGGGCTGGGGAGTTCTGCGAAGGTATGACTTGCCAGACGGAAGATTGACATAAGATACTCCTTTCGGAAACAAGTCTCTTACTTCCTCTTCTTTCACAGTTGGCAGCACCATGACCTCCTCCCCTTGCTGAAACAAGATTATTTCTTCATGGAATTTATATTTCATGTTTTCCACACAGTACAATTTAAATTAATTGAAAATTGTGAGGATTCAGGTTTGTCAAGATTCAAATAATTGCCCATAAAACAAGGAAAAGAATAGCATTAGGACAAATTTTTTAAGTATTGTAAGTATAATAAGTGTGCAATTTCTATGACGATCCTGAATTTTACCTTATCATGCTAAAACAATCTTCCCATATACAGTAATGTAGAAAAATTACATAAAATGGGTATCATAAATGACAATCTTAATTATTGTACCTTATGACTAAAATTTCATTGATTTTATTTATAATGACATGTGTATTATATGCAAAATATGGGAACATTACTTTATTAAATAAGAATTAAAACAACTATATTAAAAAAAAAAAACCAAGTGATACATGTATGGTAAATGGTACTCTTTATGTTTACCAATACAACACAATACTCACTTTCCAATCTGCTGGAGTTGCCACTTTGTTGCCATCCGTTAACTGCAGGGCATCGACTACTCTTAGAATCTCACTGTACAGAAAATATAAGATAAGCAATAGAAATGATAATAGGCAACACAACTAAGTAATGAAGGCAATTTGTTAATATTTAATAAACATTGAAATCTTATCCATTCCTTATGCAGCAAACGTAACTCATGTAATCATTTACATAATTGAAGTTCTAATTATTATAAATGTGAAAATAATTTCTAACTGAGGACAATGTCACCCAATTTACAATTTACCCAATACCACCAAGTAAGGCTCTAATACTAGAATTCTACTGGCTTAATCCCCTAGCCAAGCTTTCTAATCTACTGTCTTTAGATAAACTGTTTTGTAAACTCCACAGACTATTATGGATATATATATATATATATATATATATATATATATTTGTTCACCATTTAACTGTAAATTAACAGGGCTGTTAGAATAACCTTTTGGACTGAAAATTCATTCATTTGTTGCTGAAAACTAAATATACCAGTAAACACATGTACGAGGTGTGTTAGAAAAATAATGAGACTGATTTCATACTAACCAAAGTTTTTATTATTTTCAAACAACAATGTTATCCCCTTCAAAGTAGTTTCCTTGGGCAGCTATACATCGGCGGAGTCGTCGTTCCCACTCTTGGTAGCAGCGCTGGAAGTCTTCAATTGGTATGGCTTTTAACTGGTCGGTCACAGTCTTTTGAATGTTCTCCAGAGTTCCAAAATGACGTCCTTTTAGGACATGTTTCAATTTCGTGAAAAGGAAAAAGTCACAAGGACTTAAATCAGGTGAATAGGGGGGTTGAGGAACAACAGTAATGCGTTTTGAGTTCAAAAATTCACAGATGGAAATGGCCGTGTGACATGGAGCATTGTCATGATGAAGCATCCACTTGTCTGCAATTTCCGGTCTCACACGGATCACTCTTTTCCTCAAATTTTCAAGGACACTTTTATAAAACACTTGGTTGACAGTTTGTCCTGGTGGAACAAATTCTTTGTGTACGATACCTTTCCTGTCAAAAAAAACAAATTAGCATGGTCTTGATCTTTGATTTGCTCATTCGACATTTCTTCGGCCGAGGAGATGACGAAGTGTGCCATTCTTTACTTTGCCGCTTTGTTTCAGGATCGTACTCAAATATCCAGGATTCATCACCAGTGATCACACAATTGAAGAATTCTTGGTCATTAGCAATCCTCTCAAGAAGATCAACGCACACATTTTTTCGATTGTCCTTCTGTTCAGTTGTGAGATTTTTCGGCACCAATTTGGCACAAACCTTTCGCATGTTCAAATCATCTGTCACAATTTGATGCACGGTGAAAGTGTTTAAATTTAGCTGTTCACTGATCATCTTTATTGTTAAACGACGGTCTGATCTCACAAGCGCCCTCACACGATCCATGTTTTCGTCCGTTCTTGAAGTCAAAGGTCTCCCTGAGCGAGGTTCATCTTCAACGTGTTCTCGGCCTTCCAAAAATGATTTGTGCCAGCGGAAAACTTGTGCTCTCGATAAGCACTGTTTCCCATAGACCTGTTTCAACTTTTCAAAAGTCACACTCGCGGATTCACCAAGTTTAGCACAAAACTTTATTGCACAACGTTGCTCTAAATTTCGATGCTCCATTTCTGTGACGCACAATTAAAACACAACTTTACTAATGGCGCTGTCAAAACTAATGTGTTAACTGTACGGAGTTGTAACTCGGACTGAGGAAGTGGAAGGGATAAATAAACAGGTTTAGCGTCAGCCGGTAGACACAACGTTGCCAGATCTCCCGCAGTGTTACCAATCTCATTACTTTTCTAACACACCTCGTATCTTGACGCCATTAAGAATTTCTAAGTTTCAGTAAATAAAGAATGTTTTGACGACAAAGGAAAATAAAATAATCACCAACATTGGATGAAAAAAGTAGAAATTTTAGGTCAAGAATCATACAAAAATAATTTATAAACACGAAACTGATTTATCTGATTATTTATTTAGATTCGTGTTGTTTTAAGCTATCGGTTTTTACTATAATAGGTTGTCATTGTGATGGCATAATGCCAAAATACATGATGATGTTTAAATTAGAAATAAAAATTAAATTAATAAGTTTATTTTTTCTAATCACTCCTTGCTGATATACAGGGTGTCCCACGAATAACCCAAAAAACTTCTCAGGTGGTTTCCTATTATCAGAATAATGAAAAAAGTTCATTTGAACATATGTCCGGAAATGCTTTGTTAGCGGGCTACGGCTAGCGAAAGATTTCACCCTATTTTTTAGGAAAGGACGGAAATAAAGCAAAACTGATATAATATGGCATAAAAATAGTTGTTAAATTTATTGGATTTCATGTAATATGAACTAAAAAATTTAAGTAATTACCGTATTCTGAGTATTTTGTATTCACAATTCTCCGTTAGCTGCTACGGACAATGAATGAGTGGACAAAATGAGACTTAAAGGAATTATTGAAATTAATCTAATTATGATTTTATTTTCTAAATTGGTTCATGTGACTAATTAATATAGCTTTGTTCATTTTAGCCTAGTTTGTTTGTTTCTTACTTAAATAAAATTATATTAGTTCTCAATTTGGAAATGACCCATAAACATATTTTAGAACTGCCCCTTGTAACTTTGAAGCTAAATTAAATGAATCTGTCCTTACTTAAAGTTCCGTCCAGTGGTAGCTGGGTAGAGCAAGGAAAGTCTCAGTCGCTTGAGTCGATCGATGATAAAGACTGCTCGGCAGGTGAGGGGAAGCCCGTCCTTGTCTCTCTCCATCGGGTCTAACATATCTAGCTGCACAGCCAACTCCCTGCGTTCATCATCGATTATTGGGAAGGGGAAGTCCCCTTGCACCATTGAGTAGCTCTTTATGTCCTAAAGAGCGTCACAAAAGTAGAGAGAGGTGAAAAAACAAATAATTCATTTTACGTGACCAGCAGTAGTCTACTTGAATTATTGCAACGTTAGACCATACAAACTTGTTTTGTAATGGTTTTTACCTTGGAGAGTAAAATACTGAATTACTCCCATAATTGCAGATGTTCTTCATTAATTAATAAAAAAAACATCCAATGTGTGTATATATATATATATATATATCTTTTTTTTAACATTTTCTTCATGCCACAAACAAATTTGTGACAGTTCCCAACTCGTTAATGTAATTATGTTACGTAAAACCATAACAAATATTGTACCGGAATTGAGTAAAAAATGTTTGACTTACCTCAATCCAGCTGTTATGGGAGCTGACGCTGTCACAAGACAACCCAATCACTTTGACATTTCTCTTCTGGAACTCGGGAACAAGTTTGGCAACCCTGCCCAGTTCGGTAGTGCAAACAGGAGTGAAGTCTGCAGGGTGTGAGAAAAGAATACCCCAACTAAAAACAATGAAATGCGTTTTATTCTTAAGTTAAGTAAATATATTTTCTTTACGATGCACTTTTATCAAACTTGGGTGCTAAATTTTTTTGTGTAATTATAATAGGAAGCTTACAGTTCATACTAATAAAAAATGCTTGACTTGGAATACTTTGAAATTTTATTACATTTAAAAAAAAAACACACAAAATATATATTATTTTAAATATTACTAAATGTTAATAAAAATACTACTTTTTTCAAATTGTTTATTTTTTGGATGAGGCCTTTCGAAACCAAAGGTTTCATCTTCAGGCAACTCCACAAATAAATATTTACACATTGTTTGTTACAATTAATATTAAAATAACATTCAAAAATTAAACTCTAGTCAAATTTAATTTTTCATACTGGCTGAAATTTTCCAAAATTTTTCTATTTAAAAACATTTTTACACCATATGTTATTTTAATATTAATTGTAACAAACAATGTGTAAATATTTATTTGTGGAGTTGCCTGAAGATGAAACCTTTGGTTTCGAAAGGCCTCGTCCAAAAAATAAACAATTTGGAAAAAGTTGTATTTTTATTAACATTTAGTAATATTTAAAGAATTTTCCAATTGCTCCAAGAGTCTACAATATGTTATTTTAGTAGTAGGTTAGGTTAGTTTGTTCAGTTCATGGATTATTAACAAATATACTTGATTCAGCTAGGTCTCAAATAGCGCTCCATTACAAAACAATTAAACACATATTTGAGGGTTAAGGCAATTTAAGGGGGATAGGGTTGAAGCATTTAGTTCACAGTGGATAAGTTGAGGGTGCTGGTTGTTGGATCCCCCATCCCTCAATTTATGATTCTGGTGAGCACATCATCATATGTCTTACTATATTGGCATGAGTATTCTGTGGCATTTAAGGATATATATTGGGCAATTAAAAGAAAAATTGTTGGTTTATAAGAAATAAGCAGAACCCTAGAGCCTAATATCATTTACTGAATGAAGACTATATTATATCTGATATTTTTAGACATACAAGTAGTAAAAAATTCAAAGACACGGTTGTGGCACTCGAACGGTTGAATTAGATACACTTAAAGAAGAGTTATATACTTCGCCATTGATCGATAAATCACATTTTTTGATAATAAAGTTATTGATTAATAAAACAGATTATTTAGGGCCAGCAGGCCGATTGTGGAAGTATATCCTTAATTGGTACTTTGGGATTATACCAATCACACCCAGACATAAATCGTTATTTGACATTTTGCTTCTAACTGATCACTAGAATAGCGTAGAACAATATTTCGTCAATATAAAACAGGAATTGTCTTATCACGAACCCCTCCCCATCCTCAGACAGAGGTCAAAGTCGAGCAGTCTAGTAGATAACGTGATTGCAGAGTCTCGCCGCCCTTTCAGCTGGTGCGTCGCTTTGTTGTAAAGGGTGATTTTTTTATTGGTGTGGTTTTTTAAGTTGGCACCACTATTAAACACAACAATTAAATTTGAATTAAAACAGTTGATCTTTGTTTATTATCTTATGTCATTTCGATATTTGTATTGTCTAGTGCGTATTATTGTATAGTAACCATGAACAGACTTACAAAAGAAGAGCGTTTGCGAATAGTGCAAATTTATTTTGAAAACCGCAGTTCAGTTCGGGCAACTTACCGAGCTCTTCGTCCGATTTACGGGACCTCATAATCGTCCATCAGAGTCAGGTGTTCGAGCTTTGGTTAATCGTTTTCGTAATACCCACACACTTGTTGACAAGCATCGGCAGAGACGCCGCACAGTAAGGACCGAAGAGGCTGTTGATGCTGTTGCTCATAGTGTTGAAGAGGATCCAAGTGGGTCGATTCGTCATCGTGCGCAGCAATTAGCGATCTGCTACTCAACTCTATGGAATATTTTACGGAAGGATCTACGCCTATATCCATACAAGATTCAGTTGGTGCAAGAACTGAAACGATTAGACTATCGCAAGCGTCTTGATTTCGTTGAATGGGCTCAACATAAGATAACACGTGACCCAGCTTTCGCAGGCAAGATTTTTTTCAGTGATGATGAGGCTCATTTCTGGTTATGCGGCTTTGTCAACAAACAGAATTGTCGGATTTGGAGTGATGAAAACCCGAAAGAATTTGTTGATATGCCCCCTTCATCCACAAAAACTTACCGTTTGGTGCGCCATTTGGGCAGGTGGTGTTATTGGCCCTTATTTTTTTTAAAGACAATGCTGGCCAGACTGTTACGGTAAATGGTCAACGCTATCGGGCAATGTTACGGGACTTTTTCTTTCCCTCAGCTAAACAAACTTGAAGTGGATTTAGAAAATGTCTGGTTCCAACAAGACGGCGCGACGTGCCACACGGCAAACGGACACAATTGGCCTCTTGGCAGAAACATTTGGTGAACGTATCATCTCATTTAGAGGTAGTGTCAACTGGCCCCCACGGTCGTGTGATATCACGCCAACAGACTACTTTCTGTGAGGATATGTTAAGTCTCAAGTATACGCTGACAAGCCACAAACTTTAAATGACTTGGAAGCTAACATTCGTCGAGTTATTGGCGGAATTCAACCACAGCTGCTGGAAAGAGTATTCGAAAATTGGACTTCTCGATTCGGCTTTCTACTACGCGAACGAAATGGAGCCCATATGCCAGAAATCATTTTTAAACGTTAATGTCATGACACTGTAGTTCAAATAAATGCATTTTTATGTCAATGCAGGTTGTTTTTCATTTTTTTTATTTAGTTTTAAAAACCGCACCAATAAAAAAATCACCCTTTATTTCCGTGTTTTACCCTACATTTCTTCCAAAACACAAAAATTCAACAAAAAAACAAACATTACCAAACAAAAACTAAACTCTTTATTGAAAAAACCACTCAAAACTTTTTTTTATTCTTGATCACACTCCGCCACCCCAAATGCAAGTGCCTCCGGCCATCAGCGCGGGCTTCGCCAGCTCCTTCGGTGCTGCCCCGCGCTGATGTCAACGAAAGAAAAACATCCCTCGAGATAGTACCTATCAGTAAAATATCAAATTTTGAGAGGGGCTGATCAGAAATATAAATTGAATTGTAATGGAAAGGCAATTATGTACCGTGCAAAAAACTTAAATAATCATATGATGCCGCGCGGCCTGCCGTAATCGGGATTCTCGAGAAAAATAAGATAACAGCGACAACAATACCGATTACAATACCTGGAAATGCTTGTAAGTTTGTAATTAAAGAGTTGTTTTTTTTCGTTCTAACATGTTTGTTTCTATAAATTTATATTTTTTGTGTTCTTCATACTGGTGTGGTCGGTATAATCCCAAAGTACCCCTTAATTTTATAAAAAAATAAATGAGTATTTAAGAAAAGTGATAACTCAGGTAATCTAGGAACTTGCCTATCCCCAAGCCAGTTGTGGAACTGAATCTTCCCCACAGTTGTATCAGCAGAAAAATCAGGGAACACCTCCCCAAGTTTTGGTTTAGCCATCTCTCTGTCTCTGAAATTGAAAATATAATTTTAGTATTGTGCAGAAAGCTTTGGATTACATGTATTAATACATAGAGGTGTAATTACTTATTTCATCTCTAATATTGAGAAACATCGTTTCAAGATGAGTTTATTATGCTAATGAAGTGGTAAACATTGAAATTCTACGTTTATGCATTATATTCATTGGGGTCTTCTATAAAGTAGGCTATAAAATAATGTTGGTCAGACCATTTAACATTTCAAAAGCTTACTAAACAATGAATTGCACACAACACGACTATGAAACCACAACTAACATTATAATAAAGGAAAAGTATTTGTATGCACTATCAAATGGTGAAAAAAACATAGGTTACAAGTAATTTTCTTACAGCCTGACATTTGTTACTTATCAAAAACAAAACAATGATCATGGGTTAAATTGTATAGTATTATTTATTAACTAGTTAGAAAATGCCAACCATAAACTTTGAAAATATTTCATGTCATTTTGATTATATTGATGTAGACCTGTATGAGTTATTTCAATATACTGGTATAAACTAAATAAAGTATATATTTTCACAAACTAAATACAATTAAGAATGTGATTTAGTTTTGTTTGCACATTTACCCTTTTGTACATCATGTCCAAATAGATATTTGGGCTGCAGTATAATAAGCGACCACCAACACAATTGAATCGACTATCAATTTGAAATATTGAAAATAAACATTTTACCTATAACTTAGATATTTATAGTTAATTGCCAGTTGTTATTTACCAGAATAATAATAATGTTGAAAATGAAATTAATTCAATAAATAAAAATATTTATGTACTGAGTATGGTAGTAACATCAGCAAGACAATAGTGATGAACATGCGATTTTGGTCTCAAAATGTATTTTTAAACATTGAACAGTGTTCATGTTGAACATGGTGGTGATCCATTCAAGCATTTTGTAAATGCTGAGACATATTAATCCCGTAAAGTAATTGAAAGTACTACACTGCTCAAATGTAGTATAGGCCTTAATAAAGTTTAATTATTTTGTATAATCTTAATTACATACATTTCTTTTATATATAAAAATATAGCTTCACTATAATACAATTTTAAAGCGTATAACATAATTTAAAACATATTACCAGGTAATATAAATTTCCATAAAAAAGTGCTCTGTTACTAGTTTTAAAATGTTACTGGTATAAAAATAAAACTTTTTGAGCCACAGTATAAGAAGCGACCACCAACACACTGGAATGAACTATTGATTAGAAATATCTACACTATCTAGAAATGTATTTTTAAACATTGAACAACTGTTTTCAGGGGTAGGGTATGATAAGCGGACCCGGTTTTTTATATTGAAGAATGTAATCATCAATGCCTAATATTTGCATCTCAAATCCTAGACTATCGATCGATATAAAAGTGTCTATAGTCCTCAATAACAATCATACGTTTTAAATTAAAATATGAATTTAACATTTACAGTGATCAAACAAATTATTATAACCAAAATTAGAAAAACTGAAGACGACCATATTTGCTCCTCTCACAGTTACAGTTGTTTCTTTCCCACAAATTTCACATAATGGGTTTTTCGGTAAGAGTCCAACATGTTGAAGCCACAAAAAATACATCTTAGGCCTATCATCTTTCAAAGCAATGTCCTGTAGTTTTCTAAAATTTACTGCCATTTTTAATAATCAAATGTTACTTATGTAAAGTTGAAATATTACCTTACCTGTATTATTTGAAAGTGTTTACAGCTGTTGATATAGATTATTTAAGTTAATCGTTCAAAATAATTAATTAGTATCGATTTATTATATCGATGGTTATGATTAATTAATATCGTTTGCCAATTTCGATATAAAAAACCGGGTCCGCTTATCGTACCCTACCCGTTTTCAGTATTTTTAGGTAGTCATGAATATTGATGATTAGATAATTATTATTCGATTGTGGTGGTGGCCACATAGTATACTGTAGCCATCGCCATTTATTATCGTTTTTTATTCTGTAGATGTTGGATATTTCCAAACTTTAACTTACTAGCTTTAAATTCCAAAACATTTTTCAGGCAACATCCCTCCACTGCTTTGTTATTATATTTTTGTAAATCTCAATATTGCACAAAATCTTACAATAATACATGTAATAATTAATATAATCAATTTCTAGATTTTCCACCAAATATGATAAATATAGTGTATTGGGCATTTTATAAATTTAGATTTAAAGCTATGTAGCTGCCAGCTTCAGGGTTATAAAGTGTAGAAGTAAACTTATATAGATAACTTGTTTAGCTAATTTTGTACAGTAAGGTAATCAAAATATGACAAAATAAGTAGCTGTGTATTAAAAATACAAAAATGTTAAAAGTACAACTGAGATTAGTCTACATGTAGTATAAGTAAAAGGCCGGCTTTATAGTTCATTAATAACAAATCTAATAACTAATAATAGTTGTCTCTTATTGGGATTGTTGTGAAAAATATAACATTACCCTACATTTATACTATTTAAACGATATTGATAAATAAATTTACCGTTCAGATAACAAATAAGAACTCTCCTATAGCAATTCTAACCTCAAACGGTTCAGATCCCACCACAACAAAACGGAGAACTACGGTCCACTATCCAGACAGAACAGAACAGTGAGATTAGAACAAATTGACAACCTGTTTTCAACTGCGGTTAGCAACCATAGAGTAAAGAATGTCTGCAACTGCCACTACCAACGTATGACTCGAAAGAAACCACCAACGATTAATCATACAACGAGGATATAATAAAATTTAAAAAAAAGTACAAATATGATTAAGATAAAATGTTTCTATTTGTTTTTTGTTAGCCTAGTTAAATGGTAGTGTTGCAAAAAATTTCAGAATTTCCTGCTAAAACCATATGTGGAACCACCCCAAATGGAAATATATGTGTTTGCTAAGCGTACATACACCACTAGCTACATTATACACCAGTGTACACTTATATTATCTTTGTTTACTTAGCAAACCAATAATACAAGATCTTTCAAAACTGTTATCAAAACCCTTAATCTAAAAATGTATTATTTTTTCTGATTTTACCAGATTGGTTTTAAAATAATGTTTATAGGGTTACGTAATCAGTTTTGAGATAATACAAAACTTTAAAGTTGCACGTTCATTTTAAGAAAACTAAAAAAAAGAAATATTGGTCAGAAAAGAACAAAGATGATGATTCTTCGCCTCAGAGGTTATAACGGTCCTAAATGCCATAACTAATCTGTAATGTGTCGACGTACGAGAACTCTAAGGCCAAAGTCATACACATTTTTACAGTAAACTGGATTTTTCGGCGTAGCCATTACCACTCAATGTCATTATTGCCGTCCGCCATAAAACCAGTTCCAGTCATACATTTAAATCACTTTCGTTAACTGCGCCTGTAATTTGTTTTTGGCATTTCAGTGTACTCGGAAGTTAGTTTTTTACGTTTTGCTTCTATTGGGCGGATATATGTTTTCAATTTTGCTCTCTCCCACTTGCACTAATAATCCTGTATCAAATATTCGATCCCATTACTATACTGAATTCATTTATATACGGAATGGTTGATATAGGTTACTCCAAAATATTAATGAAATAATATCAATAATATGTTTATTTCCATAGAAAGAGTACAACATAAATTACCACAAACTGCTTGTCTTTTATGAAGTTTGTTAGCATAGAGTTAAACCAAAATGTGTTAAACTAAAGCATGAACAGTTACCTAAATACTAAACTAATAAAACTTATGTAGTAAAAGAACGAAATTATATATGGGCTTTGGACAAAAGCCTATTATGTGATCAGATTGTCTATGCAAAGGCTTGGTTGTTTTCTGTCTTACAAGAGCTTAGTAATGTCATTAACTCAACTTTGTTCATGACAGAAAAACAATAAAAGTGCAACTAATATGTAATGTTCCAAGTAACTAATATTCAGTTGGTTATGTCACACTTTCATACCTTTCAACATAGAGAGCTATCATGTCATTATTATGCATTTTGAAGGCATATGATGACTTACAGTACTTTTTAGACTGCTTTTGTGTAAGAAATTTGAAGTTAATTTTAAAGGATTTGAATGTTTCTCCTCCTTTAAAAGAAGGAGTATACGAGGATCTCAGACTGTATTAACTTATCTTTGAATTAACTTACATGAGTTAGATATAATTTTATAAGTCAATACTGTGTACTAGGAGTCTTTTTCCCACGCATCTAAAACAGCATTTTCACTTTACCCCCTCCCCAAAATAAGGAGTGGGGAGCAACTTAAACCATATTCAAGAAGTCATTATCAAATCCTCTAATGAAAGGCTTTGAAGGGCCGAAACCAACGTTACAAAAATGATCAAGTGGACATATAACAAATGGCTTTTATTTTTAAAATTCAGTTATTTATGAACCGCATGGAAAATAAATAGCTGCTATTTTCTACAGAGCCATTTAAATGTCTTATTTGTGCATGTTTCACTTAATAGCTTAGTTTCAGATAACTTTAATCAATAACGTCCTATTCAGTCAAATTTTCAGTTGCACCATTCTTTAACTTTTATTCGATGGATAAGACAGTCATCCTTTGAATTTCAGTAGCGACGTAATTAAAGTGGGTTATGGGGGTGACGAGGGTGACATCGTTCATGATAACAACTCCCATAATATCCTTCATGAGAATCCAAATTTAATAAAAGAGGAAATTTGAAAGACAAAAGCAAAGTCACTTACAACATTAAGCCAATGTACAGGGTTTGTCCGGAAAGTAATAGGACTGAGTCCATTAAAAAAAATGTACTGAGCAAATCGTTAAAATTCTTTAAAAACTTTAAAAATAGGCTCCTTCTGAATCGATGCTGCGCTGCCAACGCGATTTCCAAGCATTGAAGGCGTCACAGAAGGCATTCTTCGGAATAGCCTTGAGAGCCGCGGTGCAAGCTGCTTGGATCCCCTCTGTCGTCTCAAAATGCTTGCCTTTTCAGGCGAGAAAACAAACAAAAAAGTCTAGGGGGGCCACATCTGGGCTGTAGGGCGGCTGTGGAAGAGTTGGGATGCCGGCCTTGGTCAGGTAGCTGTTCACAAGAAAGGCGGTGTGAGCCGCAATTTCTGGTCGCCAGTGAGCACTTTTGGGACCATCTACGCACACACTTTGCGCATGTTCAAATGCCCCGTCTCAATTTCATGAACGACAGATTTCGGTAAATGTAACATCTGGGCAATTAAACGAATACATAGTCGACGGTCTGAGTTCAAAACTTTGCGCACACGAGTCACATTGTCGGTGTTTGTCGAAGTCGAAGGTCTTCCAGCACGGTCTTCATCAGCGACCTCTTCCCGGCCCTACAAAAAGGCCTGGTGCCACCGAAACACACCACTTCTTGCTAAAGCAACATCTGGGTAAGCCTGCTTGATTATATCAAATGTCTCTATCACAGATTTACCGAGTTTCACACTGAATCTAATCGTCTACCTCTTCTTTAACGAACGCTGCATTTTCAGCTTGCACCACTCTCAGAAACACGTCACGTGAAAATGCCTGTTCTGACTCTTCAGGTGCTCGGAGACAACTGACCAGCCGCTTGTTCGTTAGCTAGGAACGCCCTCTACCGAATCCAGTCGGTGCGCGCACGCTCCGAAGTACAGTCTCGGCGAAAGAAAATCAGTCCTATTACTTTCCGGACAAACCCTGTAAATTAGCTAGTTTATATTTTACGTAACTCAGTAAGCTTTAGCTAGGATTTTTCTGTTACGTATGGATTTAGACATAAATCTCTCGTTCATTTTTGAAAGTTATGGCTTCACCAATGAATAGTACTTATCAGAAATTTGTTTAATCGAAATTTACAAAAAATATAATAGAGCACTTTGATTTATAAGAGCCTCTGCCTCATTGACGTTTATAAGACTGAAATAACTGATAATACTTATTCTTACAAGTATTATCAGTTATATCAATCTTATAAGATTTCCACTACAGCCTCACCACTACGCTGATGCACCAGTTCTAACCTTAGCGACTTAGGATCACTCATAGAATTGTAGTGAAGATGTCAGCCATGTATTCATAGCTAGTCAGTTATTTTTGTAGCAGTTTAATTTAAATCGTTTCTCAATGACAATAAGTCTTTTCATTTTGAGTCAGCCCTCCACCATTTTGTAGTAGGGAACAACAAAGGCAATTTTGAATTATCTAAAAGCACTTTCAAGTAACGTTTTTGAATAACGCCATCAAACAATTAGGTACTACCAATTATAGAGGGAACAGAATAGCGAATATCCGTCATAATACTTCCATAGTATACGTGTTACATATTGTTTATTAGGTTAACCACTTGTTATCATCTGATAGTTTGCTAACATGTGAGCTGAATTTATTGTTATTGATTCTTGCACTTATCCTGACAAGAGAGTGGATATTCAGATTATCCTAAATGCAGCATTCTTTCACTTTTCTGTATAAGTTTTTGAGTTAAACTTATTTCATGGAATAACTCAGCTTGGTAACATACTATCAGCTTGTAACAAGTGCTTATTCTATTAAACAATACGTTTTATATGATTAAAATGTTCGTAAATTTAACATTTCTGTAAATAGTGATAAACAAAGTACGAATTTCCGCAATTAATCGTTTATGCAAAATCATTAATTCAGTCATGAAAAGGCTGCATGCCACAACAAGATTCTTAAAAGTGAGTAGTAGGCTAATAATAATCAAATAACTTAGGAGAATATAATACCGTAGTCCTTTTATCATGGTGTAATCGGTTTTCGTGGTGCAGCGATTTTTATCATTCTGCAAGAAATTATTGGCATTTTAAATAATAGTTTGGAGAAACCTTTCGTAACTAGCTCCCCATCCTTCATAAAGATTAGCTAATAATGCAAATGTTTACATTATGTATTGTATAAATTATACCTGCAAAGGACGACTAGATTGTGACTGATTTACAACTTCAACTATGATACGTCTCCAGCTACAAAATACGTTGTTAACTCTAGTTATGTAGCTACTAACTTTTGTTCAGCCGGGAACAGTAGTATGATGCATCTACTGCAGTCATTGTGTTACAAATTACATTTCTAACGATATATTGAGAAAATTTACATGTATTTGTAACGATATACTACCTGAGAAACACGTTTATTTATAAGTTAAATTAACATAAGTTAAATTTAATTAAGAATAAAACTTGGCCCTTCAGTTGGTTGTCATGATAACTAAATGCACTAAAAGTATTACTTTAATTATTTATCTTTTCTTTCCCATCTGTCCATCTTAGATTTTCTTCTACACAAAAATAATGTTATTACTGTACTTATGTTGTATTGTTTACTGTCCTGAAGAGTTCTATGAAATAACAGATATTGATATACCAAATACTGTAATTGCGGAAATGTTTTATCTTTATGTGAAAAACAAGAATCCTTTACGGTGCGATGGGTCCAGCATGTCAGAGATTATAGCAAGTCGTTTATGAAAACGAGGTATTTGAGGAAACGAGTTTCTCCGTTGACGCCGAAACGGTATAGTCACCGCTTGTGTTTGTAACGATTACTGGTACCTACCTGTAACGGTTACTTACCGGTAACTGCGACTGATACTTATGTAACCTAATCGGCATCAACAGTAGTCGTAACACGTTGATGTAGAGGAATTTCGATTAAGATTAATATACGTGCTTGTGGGGAAACTTGCAATTTTGATAAAGGTGAAAGCTCGTCACTTTTTCTCATTGCGGGTACTAAATGTTTCATAACTCTCGCAGTCATTGAAAATTTCAAACGTATTTTTATAAACAAATAAAAGTGAAAGTATCCTGACTTCCTGAAGTGAAAAGTGCCCTTCAAATTATTTTTGTTCGGCTACTAAAGTATTAATAATGAATATTGAATAATTCAATTGTCTGTAGTCTAGTTTTGGCGTAGCCTATAAGCGTAATTTGAAATTTGAACTTGGTCTTAATTAACTATATAGAAGTCAAAGAATGGCGCATACCTAACTGAAAATAACAAGATGTAAGATATACGTACGTATTATAATTATAAAAAGTTAAAGTGGACATTTACGGGCGTCACGAGATCTGAGATTGAATTTAGGTACTATCTTGGGGGATGTTTTTCTTTTTTCGCCATAAGTGCAGGGTGCCAGAAGACTGCACTGATGGCCAGGGGCATTTCCGTCGGTACTTTCCCGCCCTCAGATCACATGCCAGATCATCAAACTTGATCTGACGTTGGAAAAGTTGAACAGTCTAATTATAGTAAGTAGGGACAGAGTGGCCTTATTTTTGACTATATCGTTTCCTTCTGGGAGTCAGAAAACAAAAGCCGATCGTCATAAAGGCAGGTAATTTTCACAGTAAGTCAAATAAAGTCTCTTCCTTCTAATAAGGTAGTTTTCTTAGGTCCCCGGTAAGAACAACCGTTCCAAAAATGACCTCCGTGTAATGGCCAAATTCTCAAAACACAAGAGGAAAATGGTCCTAACCCATTTGCAAATTTTTGTTAACCTCCCAGCGGATTGAAACTGTGATTTCTCACAAAAGGTTGGGCTCTATATAACCTCTAGACTGCGGTGCCTTAGCATATTGAAAAAAGTGAGGGAAAACGTTTGGTGGCTTGTTAGATGCAATGTCTCTCCATGTCATGGCTGAGATAGTGCCCAGTTTCCTTCTCGTGGTGGTTGAATCGTAGGATTTCGCCAGAAAGCGGATCTTATTTCTCACTCTCACCACTCTGAACATCATTTCACCCAGAAGCCACGCAAAGACCATTTGGATTTAAGTGTAACATTAGGTGTCCTGGCTTCTTGTTTTAAAGGCCTTAAAACACTTAATTTTTTTACGTAATTTAGGTTATCTATTAGATATACAAAAAAATACCTTACACTTGAAATTTGTTAGACGGAAAACTAAGAGCTCTCTTACAGCAGTTTGATTAGTCCTTGCAGATGTGTTAAAGATTGAACTTTTATGCCCACATATGGAACGATGAAATATGTGTACATAACGTATTTCTTAGGGGTTAATTTGGTACGTTATATTTTCATACGAGTTGGTATCGGATTCAAAATTGTTTTGGTATTGGCTGTGAATAGCTTTTGATTTCTCATATTACAAATTATTTGGTAGCAATATTTTGGTTTCAACTTAACTTTTAATTTATTATTACGTAGAAAATATGTTAGAACGAGAAATTATGGGAATGATAATGTTTTATAACAAGCCTCAGAAAGTACTAAAAGTGTCAAAGAGAAAATAATATATAATGTTAATCAATCCTTGCTTTTTGCCAAAACTTGAGTGTGGATTATTGTCAAATAAACGACATGGAAAGCAGAACACTGCATCAGAAGAGCAAGAATAAACTAACCACCGCCTTTTCACTTTCTCGCCATTTTCTGCGTGGCGATATTGAAAATCATTTGAAAAATGACGCTTTTCACTGTTTAGTGGATAGTCATCATTACTTTTTTTAAATGACGGAGCACCCCTTGTTATGATTTCATCATCTCTCTCTCTCTCTGACAGTTAAATATCCAGGCCAAATTACGGCTGCTTCTTCACTTTGCTAATTTTAATTTGTAATCCCAGAGGAGAAGGGTTAACAAAGAGTTCAGGAGAGCAGTGCAGTCATTGAAGCTTGTCACTGGTTTCCTCCTTCAGTATTTCAGCAGTCTCCTCTACCTCAGTTAAAATTAGGTCTTGTTCACATTCATGGAAAACTCTACATTGAGCCATTTTATCGCTAGAAAGCATGTTTAATAGTAAGTGGTGAAGTTGTAAAGTGTTTTCTAACACAATATACCTCATATTAAAATCATTTTCAACACCCTTGACAATCTTAAAACCTTGCAAACACCCCTCAGCTATTGTGACGAATTTTATCAACTTGGGTACTTTACTTAAAAGAGCACTGTGAGCTAATTCACTGTCTTTTGTTAATTTTCGTCTCTGAGCACCTGATAGTTTTTTAGACATTTTAATAAAATAATCTGAAATAAAATGAAACTTCTTCAAAAAAATTATGCTTGTTTACTTAAAATGGAATTAAAAAATAATGTTTAAATGTGTTGGTCTACATGTTGCGTAGTTTTTATGCCCACGCTACGACATACAAGCTAGAGTGCACATAGTACCTTGGTCGAAACAACATTTACATAATTATTACCAATACATATGACAACCAACACATATTTAACTACCACATGTCTGTAGCTTTTGTATATGTAGGTACTAATACAATACGAAGCTCACCTCTCACGTACACATTCGCTTAATTTTCACAGCTCTAAGTCTCTACAAACACTAGACACACGAGAGTAGTTAGCAACCTAACCTAATAACGGCTCGCCGCTAGACGCAATGACAGTGACAGTTGGAGTTGCGAGTGTGGTGTTGCCAAATGGTCTAAGTTGTTTTTGCCGCGCGGTGTTGCCAAACTTAACTTATACTAAAAATAAACAGTATTTTTAAGTATATGGTTCAAACCAAGTTCTTTTTAACAAATATTAAGGCACCGGATTGGGGGTTTGTATGTATATAGTAGAATATCGTTGAAATTTTGTTTTACAAATTTAATATTGACTATGAGTAAGGCACCTCCTAGCCGCGGCGCGGCGCCCCCTTGGCCGCAGCGCCCGGGGCGACCGCCCCGTCCCCCTCCTTCGCACGGCCCTGTTTCAAATATTCTAATCCTAATTGTTTTGTGTTTGATGCACTGTATGACGTGGAGGTTTTTTATAGGCTATTACAGTATTATAATGCATTACCATATTTTTTAGCATTTCATTAAATAATTTATGTTTAGTTTTTACTAATACTAAAATTATTACTAATTGATACCCCTTGCCAGAGGATTTTATTATATTTGACAGAGTTTTACTGGTACTATAATATGCACTACTAGAATTTGCTAAAATTTCACTAATAATCAAACTTCGACTCAAAATTACGTTTCCTTTTTGAGTCAAGATTCTTAGTATTTATGATATAAGTAAAGTGACAGATACTCCATATTCAGAACCACTTCCAAATATTATATTTAAATTCAATAATAGTAAAGGCCACTAGAGCACTAGAGTCACAGAGTGAAATCGCCTATTTGTAAGCTCATAATACAAGAGTAAACGCAAAACGTTGCTTCGTGCAGTATATGCAAGAGGTTAACCTTTACAATCCCAAAGTTACCTGTACTTTTGATAAGAGTAAATCACAAATATTTAGTTTTAGGATAGATTTCAAATTCGTGGTCCGTCTACGTTTTATTCCATAAAATAATAAGATGTGTACTTGATATATGTACTTCAAGGTGTTTTGCGGAAAATAATAGCATAAAAACGTAGCCTATATAATTGTTACTATGAATCAAGTAATTCACTAAATTGTCACACCATGTGTACATAGTAATACATGAGTAGTAAAATATCCATATGTGTTGGACTGAAGGCAATACCTGCAGAAATAACTACTACACTACTTTACTTTTACTGGTTATATAATATACAATGTAGTTAACCTCTTATTTTACAACCAATAACACACAAATAACAGCTATATTTCCACCAAAGAAACAGCGTCAACACTGCTGGCAACCTTCGGATATTCTACGTACCTAGTCCTAATAGGGACTATACGCTACATCCAAGGATGGGTACGGTTGGAGTAGGGACCGCCTCCTGACGAGGTCCACGAGGAAGGATCTTAGGCAATAATCCCAGTCATCTCTCTTCGGGAGAAGGAGAAGCCTCTGTACCAGCCTCTCCAGTCAAAGCAGGCAGGGGTGGTATGGCCTTATGTCTAGGCTAGCAACAGTTCTTAACACTCAGGGAGCCACACACATCCCAAAAATCATCTCCCGAAGTAGACTAGACCTATCTATCCACACTTGCACCTCTATATACGGACATTTGCGGTTAGTGGTGTGCCACTCCTGGACATCCATGAGGTTACCCGGATTCAAGTGACTGCCACATTGGGTTTTGCTCTACCCAGAGTAGGTTTGCTCAACTGGAAGGTATAAACCAGCCAGAAGTTAACCCTCCTGGCATATTTTAGGCTGTTAGTGGAAACTTCTTCCACCTACAAGAACGACTGTTAGGTGCACACTTCGTGAACTAACGCTCTTTTCTAAACATTGGAGAGAAGCCGCGAAACTAGACTACTTGGTAAGCCAAGCAAATTCTACGGGGATGTTCTCTAGTTTTAGGATTTAACAGTGCCTTCTTAAAATCGTACGTTGTCTGTCTGCCCTGCGATAACTCTTGATAAAAAGGTCCTAGAGACTTGACACTTGGGACACAGGTTCATCTTAATCAAAGGAATAACTCTAGTGAAAAGGTCAAATTAAATTTTAACCTGTTTACATTGGTGTACGAGAAAATCGTATAATACACAAAATGATAAGTAGTAAACTGAGTACAATAATACGACATTTTATTACAGGACATATAGTCCTGGAGCAGAAAGTCAATTTACATTTATGAGGACATCATCTATTTTGTATTGAAATCGGTAGTGAAATGTTTTTCTAAGAAAGAATTGATCGTCAGCTGCTCTAGGTGTGTGGACATCTAAACGGGAGGTTAGCAAATGATTTAAAGATGTGAAATGAAACTTTTTTCTCATATCATATTTTTTCTTAGCTAGAAAAAACTCCAAAACCAACCGCCAAACAGGTAAATATATGTTGGTTCAGCGTCAGCTAACCATACACAGACTCTTAAAGTAACGACTGTCTTTCTTTATCTAATTTTCTGAAGATGATATAATTATTATTTACGTGTCTGGCAGTCGGTTTCAAGTGGATTAAATAAGAAAAAAATTTTAATAGAAAAATATGGTTTGATATTTTTAACCATTTTGGAACTTTTCCCAATTCGACCTGCACCAATTTAAGGGCAACTGTCGATTTATTTATTTCTCAGGATAAATTCCTCTATGATTTCAAGAACAAACCGCGTCGTGTGTTTATACTGTATAAGCTACTTTGTTGTTTCGGTTGTCGATACAACCTTTCGGTTCCTACGATACTTCTTTGTATCGGCTTATAACAGTTAGCCTACCTATGAATTTTATAGACTACGCAATCGTTGACACACTTTACTAAAAGTCTCTAATTTCCTTCCTCATCTTAAAGTAATAAACAACATAAATTGTGTTTGGCTATTTACGAAACACTTAATTATTTATAGCTATTACATCTTCGCTAACGGACACTTTGCTTTAAATTCGTTCTCCGTACTGCAGACGACAGTCGTAACCCACTTATTGCCCGTTCCCTCGTGCAGGCTAGTACAAAGATGCATCGGTTCCACACGTTGGCGCTAGGGTGCGCTCACAGCGCCACTCGGTTACGTGCGGATAGAAAGTAAATCTGCTCTGTCAAATCCGGAAACATCGTCGCAGGATGGAATTTCATCGATTGTGGTTCTAACGATCCTCATCGAATCCCCGCCTGGCGCGTCTTTAGCACTTTCCCCGACTTGTAATTGGAGTGTCGTTGAATTAAACATCACAGCCTTCTGGCTGGCCAGCTGTAGACTTATCGCAGATGTAACCGCACTTGCAGGACCTTTGAACCTGTTACGGTGCGAGTGAACACTGAGCAAAAAGCTGCTCCGAAGCGATTGCCATCTAGATTTATAGGTCAAAGTTGAATATTTATATGGCAGGTTTCCCGCTCATGGTCTTGTTTGGCATTTGTTACTTTTTCAGTAGTAAATGTGCTGTTCTTGGCGGTCGCAGGCACCATTGGTTCAATGAACTAGGGTTAATTTAGAGGATGAGATGCTTATTGGTTTCGAGGGAGACTCCTACCTTACTCGCAGTTCACAAACATCTAGATATATAACACATTTAAATAAATTAAACATTTACATTTTGTCATTCGTGGAGGATCTAGTTAAAACAGAGAAATTGTATTACGGTACCTATTGAGGAAGTAAATATTAATCGTGTTTAGAATTATTTCTTAATTCTTAAATTAGAGTATGATAGAGGTTTTGATAACAATTAATTTAATTTGGTACATTTATTAGCGTTGATTATGCGTACCCCTCGCGAAAAATACCCCTCAAATAAAAAATGATTATGAAAAATGAAATGAATGATGATAAAAAACGATTCTTTATTAAACACGAGGATAAACGTATCACTGCTTATAAATTATCCAATATTCAGTATTTTAGTAGTACCAATATACGAGTACATAAACAGTACTTATATCAGGTTTTGCTTAGTTTTTGTTTGTGTTTATTTTTCTTTTTTTTGCCATATATACATAATTTCTGATAACTACGTGTAGTATAAACGTATTAATTTAAAATCTTAATAGGCGTAGAAATGAGCGATGCATTATGTGTATCAATCTGTCTTAAAAAATTATTATCTGTAAATAGCTTTTATTTTTGTTATTCATTTCTCTAGCCAATTCAGTTATTATTGTTTATTGTCATTCTTACATTCATCATGCCGTCTATTTCACATGTTTTGGGTTTCACCGTAATACTGTGAAGTAAAACATATGTTCTTTAGACATGATTATAAAACAAAGATGAAAACGTTCATATATTTTCATATTATTTTTAAATCAAAATATCACGGACCATTTTTTTAACTTATAAGATACGTTAAACTTCCAACAAAGTATTTCAGGACAGTGCAGGTACATGAATTTATTGATGCCTGAAGGCTTAGTAGGAGGTTAACTCTGAAAAGGTACTTTAAACTAACGTAGTTTGATCTAATACTTTTACAGATAATATTTGAGTCCTAAATTTAAGTGTAAAGGGTATCAACAACTCAAAATGCAGAAGTATTGGAACTGGGATGATCTAGAAAGGTACTTCCGGAGAGCAAGATAAGAGGATTCTGGGATTCTTCTAGGAGGATGCACGATGTGCCTTACACGATTGCGAATCGAAAGTGAAGACGAAGTCAGCTACCAAGCGTCGTGATGCGCTTCTTAAACTTTCCACACTCGCGGAGTTGCCCGGAATTAGTTTCGTCCCAGCGTCGTTTATCATCTTCATTAGTCGGTCGTGATCGCCCAGTCATCATTCTCCAGCGTCATCCAACTTTCTCCGGTCGGTACCGTTCTGGGGTGAAAAATGAATCTCCTAAATCAACGTCCGTTATTCAAACTGGACCCGTCTACGTCCGGAAGTGAGCCGCGCGAAAAAGTTTCTTGTTATTCCAAAATGTTGGAAAGATCAAAGCGCCATCATGCGCTGGGTTAGTTTTACTGGTTAGATTAGGATAAAATTACATTTACAATGAGACTAGCCTCTCTCTTTTCATTCTGTCAAAACTAACTAAGCATACATAAGAGGTTTACAGACAGTGTCATCGTTATATGTGGTATGACGTTCATTTCGAGATCTGGCATGTGTCTGTACTTATTCAGG
This sequence comes from Homalodisca vitripennis, assembly GCF_021130785.1. Taxonomy (NCBI): domain Eukaryota; kingdom Metazoa; phylum Arthropoda; class Insecta; order Hemiptera; family Cicadellidae; genus Homalodisca; species Homalodisca vitripennis. The sequence goes on from NC_060212.1 coordinate 142,202,005, forward strand.
CATAAGTTATAAAACTATCTCACGTGATTAACACACTAAAATCGCTTCTACATCTGAAGAAGAGGGCAGATATCAATTCCTGAAACGTTTTGTTCTGTTTATGTAACTCATGCCGACAGAAAATGCACTTAGTCATCTTACCCCAACAAATCTTCCAACGGTAATTATGATACTTACACTATCAATACGCTTAGTAGGATACTGTATTTCTGAATGCAAAAGTAGGATGAATTTCTCCTAATGGAACGCTTCACGGGTCTGTGCCATAACAAATGATCCATAAACATAAGAAGGACATATTTTCTGCAGTTACGCAGACCGTAAAAATAACAACACGCGAAAGGAGTAGTTAGATCGATTTAGTTGTGTAATGAATTGTAACTAACCAGCTAACAGATAGTTAAGCCTACTGACCTAATTGTAAGGTATGGCTGCAGTCTAGTTATTAGCTGCTAGATCTGTGTTTACTTGTCCTGGAGCAATACAAAGACAAAAATATAGTAATTGAGAGTAAACGTTCATTCATGTTTTTTTGCTAATCATTCTATTGCGTTGGTTTTGTACTAAAATTGCAGCTATACTTAAGTTAATGGGATGGCAGACTATCCAAAACGAAACCAGACTGCCCTGAAATATCTTGAGAGTGGTTGGACTAGCTTGGTCAGTTCTCTATCAGAGACGGAACGTGCGTTGAGCGTCAAAACTCGATCGTCCAGTTGGTGTTCTTCACAGTTGGCGGTTAAAGACGGAGGGAGGAGGTAATCAATGGAGTTGAATTAGTCCGATAGAATTCTGATTGTACAGAACGTTTCCCAAAGGATATAATTATTGAGCACACAGGCAGTTTATACCGTCTTTAAAGTGGTAAGTTGTTAATCTTTGACTGGGAATGGAGCAACAATAATATACACCATCAACCTGGAACTATAAACAGCTGAGATTAACCAGGGAATATATTAATTAAAAAGAGTAAAAAGTAAAGGATGTCTTATTTTACCAGAACAAGTTAGAACCAACATCGACGGCCGGGTAGGCGAGCTACTTGCAAAGACAGGATCGCTCATCAGTCACCGTTCTAAAATTGCAGCATACCTGTTACACTGCACCATTGACATTAATGAGGTCTTCTTCAAAGAGTTTTATCCTAAATCGGAATATTACAAAAATACTGAATATATATATATATATATATATATATATATATATATATATATATATATATATATTTGAGACAGGTTGAAGGGAGTAGTTCCTTTAGGGATAGACAATGAAGGGTTTTGTTCACTAGTGACAATAAACTGAGTGTCTGTTATAGTGCGTAATCCTAAAAAAGAAATTTTGTAATTGTTTCTGGAGTGACAGGATACTTGGGACAGGTAATGCTGTCTAGATCTTATGTTACATTCACCTCGTCTTGGAATCTGGGAAAGATCTCTCTCTCTCTCTCTCTCTCTCTCTCTCTCTCTCCTCTCTCTCTCTCTCTCTTTTCTCTCTCTCTCTCTCTCTCTCTCCCTTCCAGTTTAAGGGGGTAGGGGGACCTTTATCATATTTAGGCTTGCAAAAACTTTTAGCACTAGTGGAAGCTGCTGCAAATTCTCCGCAGTTGAAAAAGTCAGAATATTGTCTTGAAGATCTCGGAGGAAAGGAAGACTAGCTATTACTCATCACACTTGCGTAAACTATCTATCAATCCTTTACCCTAACATGAAATTTTGGGGTTGGCAGATGTAAGTGATAAGTGACACATTTGTTTCAGCTGTACCCCGTGTAGGTTCAACTGGAAGTTATAACCAACCAGAAGTTAACCATCGTGGAGTAATGAAGGGTTAATAGGAGTGGAAATACTTCGTGATTACAAAGTACTCTCAGTGAAGTACTTATCATGATCGTACGTATTTCTCATTTGGAAAATCTTTGTGCCTGATGGAAAATCATTAGAAGGTCAGAGCATCATCCTGAAGACTCAGGGGAAAGGAGGAGCAGTCGTTGCTACCAGTTGTGGTTGCGTAAACCGCGATCTCCGTCATCCACCTACGGGGGAGAAGGGCCGGCCGACCCGTGCAATTATCACACTGTGGCCTGACGATAGCGCACCATTACATGTCCAGTGCCGTAACACCCTCTTGAGTGCCCTGCATCCATGTTTATTTATGTGGCGTTGTGTTGTAACACGCCCACAGGCTAGATATATCCCTGCATGTCTCATTGCACATACTGCTAATGTATAGGATTATATATATATATATATATATATATATATATATATATATATATATATATATATATATATATATATATATAATTTGCGTGCACTCCCAATGACACTGATGAAAACTTGGTGAGAGTCAACGTACATGAAATTAATAACTAATTACATTTCATTGAGATGTATTTTCATTCCGTACATTATGATGCAGTATTTGATGGTTAATGTCTGTAATCAAGATATCAACTGTTATTACCCCTTCCTTAAATAAATTAAATTATTTGGTTTCGAAGAATGCCCCCTAATTGATATATGTGAGGATATCTGTCCACTACTCACAATCCCATAACTGGTAAGAAATGTAAGCTGTGTCCGGACCCAACAAAAAAAGGACTGACGATAAAAATGTTGTTGTAAAGTATTTTTACGAATTTCAGGACATTATAATATGTTATTTTAAAATAAAAATGTACATGTTTTATAATTTATAACTTAAGAAAATTATATTTAAACAAAGCAAAATTTAAGACAATATTTTTAAAACTTTTCTCTAAATGAAATTATTTTTATAAATAAAAATTTGTCATTTCCTTCAGTGATGATGTAAGCTCAGTCGTTTTACAAATTTGTTTATTCTATGATTTCCTCGTTGGTTACCCATTCGACAATTGTAAAAATATTCGCTAACGCTCAGATAAATCCCATGGAGAGACACCATCATCATCGTACTCGATGTTCCTTCTGTAAAAAAGAAGTTTATGGAAAATGTCATGTATATAAGTCAGTTCGTTATTGAGATTTCATTCGGACAGACAGGCATACAAAAAATAATAACGACAGATAATACAATGTAAGATAATAATGTTAATTTTGTTATGTTTACATTTATGAAATGTGAAAGTAGTCAGTTTCAGTGTTACGTTTTAATTACAGTAACAGCTGATTTGCGCGACAGCTGTTCAAATACTGTCAAATTATGGGTCATTTAGTTTGCACGTGTAATACGAACGAACCCTTCAAATGTCTATTAAGTCACCCAAAACAGTTTTGTGTTTTTTTCTGTCTCCAGGAAGGATATCTTTAAGGATTATAGCAATAACATTAGAAAAAATAAATTAACCCAAAATCGATTGCACCATCTTAACCTCAAAAATTCCAAAATTACAACCTCCCTTCGTCGTCATAGCGGGCCATCTCAAATAGTGCAAGATCCAGTATACAGTCCAACGTATATGGACAGTTCGAGCTGTAACTTTTACTTTGGGTGTTCATAGAGATTTAATTTTAAAATTTACATAAATCTCATCAAGTAGCCGCCTTTATGTAACGAAGGTTAGGTACGACCCTGGAGACCCCAGTGGTTCTACTCGATCAGGCAGCGTTGATGGTCAAATTAACCAATGTCCATGAGGAAGTACAGACAATAGCGATGGTAATGCTCCCATCGACTCCGGAGTGCGAGGGCGGTGAAAGGAGACTGGTTCGCAGTTCATTACATCAATTTGGTATTGCAATGTTTATGGATTCTGATTGCTAATTTCTAGTCGACCGCTTAGGAAGACATTATTGACGAGTTGAAATTTCGTAATGGTTAGATTCCGGTATTAACTCGGTGGTCTTTTCTTTTAACGGGACATCAAATTTTAAGAAAAGGTATTAGTCATAGTTCAAAAATAATTATCCAGCACATACAAAAGCAGTGTTTGTGTATATTATAATTTGTTAACTTCTTCTCAGTAGTTGCATTTAAATCACTCTTCTTTCTCTCTTAGGACAAGAAGCTTATAAATTGCACTTAGTCCTGTAAGAACCTCTGCGCTGCTTCCGGAGTGACAGGATATTCAGAATGGGGGTAAGGTTAGGGAGTAGGGGCCGCCTCCTATCGAGATCCATGAGGAAGAATTTGGGCACTACATCTCAAAGTCATGTTTCCCCGGAAGAAGGGGAGGCCAGCTCTGAACCAGCCTCTCCAGTCAAAGTAGGCCGGGCGTGGCACACCCTTGTTGAGGTTAGCAAGAACCTCTGAGGTTAGGGAACAAATCCTATCAACTCCAAAAGTCATCTCCCACAGTAGAATAGACCTATCGAATTGCCCATGAACCCCAGAATCTCGACATTTGCGGTTAGTGTTGTGCTGCTCCTGGACATCCATAAGGTTGCCCAGATTGAAGTGGCACATCGGTTTTTGCTGTGCCCAGTGGTGGTTTCAACTGGAAGGTATAAACCAGCCAGAAGTGATCCCTGCTGGGTATAAAAAAATCACACAGTTACAAAAAGTTCAAATTCAAAGCTAAAGAACATATACATTTCAAAATACTAATGCCGTATTCTGTGGAATTTTACGAAAATTAACGAATTAAGAACAAATTGAAACAATTACTAGCTCAAATCGTTTATTAGCTCAGAAGCGCTAATCAGATCAGAGTCAATTAAAGAAGGTTGCCAACTATGTCTTCACAGAAGAAAAAGGGTAATCACTTCGATCCCTCCATACGCATCTCTGGAACTGCGTAGCTTCCGAGTCATTGAATCTTGTCAAAGGTTTGAGACCTTACGTCTGACAGCGGTTTCTTAGTGGGAACTATGAATGTCTGTGCCAAGTTAAAAGGAATATTATTAATTACTTACTAAGATTGCAATAAATGCAACTGAAACCTTTTTAAGGTCACTTCCAGTCCTAAACCCTGAATTTGAAAGTGATTGGAGATGCACAATACTGAGGAAGCATGAAGCATGAGAGGTTTCTAACTTTAAATACCGTGTCTATTGGAAGTTTCGCAGGGATTATGCGTCGAATTGCTGTACACGCGTTACTATATTATATGTTAAAAGAGTGTACTCAGCGTTTTACAAAATATTTATTCTTCGAATTTCTCGTTGTCATTATGGTTATCCAAAAGAACAATGTAAAAATGTGTGCTAATGCCCAACCAAATCTCATGGAATGACATAAATTATAATCAAACTTGATGGTGTCTACTTAAAAATTAAGCTTCATGCAAAATTTAACTCTATAGGCCATTTTGTTATCGAGATACCTTTCGGACTGACAGGGAGAAATGAATATTTCCAGCTCCTCGAGTGATAACTTCGCTAACGTGCAGCGAATAATAACGCCGTAATCAATCTCCTGATTGGCCGGTCTCAGTCGTACGGCAAAACCAGTTTACATTTTTAAACGAGTGTGGCTCAAATTTGTTTGTCCGAGTTTTAAGCACCTCTGGCGTGAGGGCATCCACTCGTACAATCCAGTCTGGCAACAAGTAGCTGTATCTGAGGGCTACCGTTTCGGTAATTATTTTTATCTGTAGTCCTGTAGTAGTAGTATGGCATACTTGTCTTATCACATTTAAACGTAAAATAAATGCCTTAAGTGCTTAATACATATGTTGCTTCCAAACATAGAGAGTCGTTTCCAATGTGTAGATAACCTGCAAAATTGACAATTGTAAATTTGTAAGGCTTCTCTCTCTTCCGATGAAAACGTTGATTTATAACTCCTAATTTTTTAAATGACTTGATATTATTTTAATGATACTAGTCGTACGTATTAATCATGTCTTTCCAATGAGGACTAGACTCGATTTGTTTTGATCTTACCCGATTCATACACAAGTGAAAACAATTAATTATGAAGATAATAACGCAAAGGACTACTACATTTTTGTAAGTATTGACGTTTATGTTTATGTTTATGTTATGTTATGTTATGTTTAATTTATATCTGTAACTGGTAGGAAAATTCTAAGAGTTTATAGTTTTACTTTTGACTAGAACAAAACTCATAACAAATACAGTACACAGAAAAAATATAGTCGTGTTTTCAATCAAACATTATAGACCTTAATTTACAGATTTTAAATATAAAATAAAGCCGTTATAAAAATATAATTATTTTATTTTTATATCATACTTAAATATTCATATAATTTTAAGTGAAATATTATCGTATTAGTACCCCAATATCAAACAATAACACCCGATGCGGCGATGTTAGTTTCACTCTCTACCAAACATTAAATTCACGTTTATCAAACACCTCAGTACCTCAACTTGTGTGGATGAAAATTTTAATTGATTTTGGTGTAAATAAATAAATGCTTTTGTTTGCCTCATTTGCCGCTTCTCTCTCGTGTTTCTTTGGTTCTTCCTGACAAGATTACATGTGTCCTCGCCTCTGGCTCTAATTGCAAACGCAAACTGACAACAAATTTCGATACTCTCAAGTTTTAAGTATACACTTTGACTTTTCATAGAAAACTTTTTGGTCTAAAACAATGCCAATCTTTTAACGTCACAGTAACCAAATTTAAATTGTGCATTCTTAGTGTAGAGAACATTTCTACAAATAATTACAGGCCCTATTGTGTATATACAACACAAAGGAATAAATAAACTTGAATGTTACGCTAAATCTGAGCGAGAGGCTGAGTATAAGCGAATTGTTGGAACTGACTACCTCACTTCCGATGGCCCGTTGAGTAGAAGGAATTTACTACTGTCATCATTTACACCTGTTAATTTAGCATTCCAAGCGAATTTATGCTCCTCACATTTACATGTTTCAAATACTTAATAGTATCCAACTTTATCCTTCAATGCAAATTTAATACAGATTGGATTGCTTAATTATAATGTTTTGAACACAGTTAAATAAATTTTATTAATATTTATAAACCTTTTTTTGTAATTAGTATGTTTGTAAAATTTAAAATTATCTTGATATTAATTTATTTTAAATTTTTAAGCTTAGTGCTTAACGGTAAAATACATAAATATACAATTATTAAATATTGTCTTATTACAATTTTTGATTTGTCAGGAATCATTCAGATTTATTGCATCATTAGATTTCTCAAATTTCAGTACTTATAATCTAATTTAAAATAAGAAGTTACTTTCACTTTGCAGTATATGCATTACTAGTTTTTTTAAATCTAGTTTTTAACCTTTAAAATAAAGAGTTCCGTGAAACCGTTTCGATAATCTTGCTCAAAGACACAACAGATTCTGACGTAGACGCCAAATCATTTGGGAATGCGGTAAAAATCTCTTCACACGAAATAGTATCACATATGAATACCGAATGTGTACATAATGACGATGGGGCAACAGGTTTGTTCTGCCAGAAGATCTTTCACGGCCTCACAAAGAAGTCCAACGCCTCTTTCATCAACTATTGGCTCTCGCCGCAACTGAATGGTACGCGCTGTAGCAGCTGGGCTGGACAGATTTACCGTGCCGCTTTGACCTCCTGTGGGAAAGCCGGCTGTTCCAGAGGGAGGGATTGTATGAAAGTAAAAGTCCTGTAGAATCTAGGACATACCGGGAGGTCATGTGGAAAAGTAAACAAGGTTATCATCTCATATGGTTCTCGGCGTTAACCGGTCCAGGCAATAAGACTGCTAGTCTGAGGAATCTGTTATTTATGTTTCCTTTGTATAAAATGAGCTCATTGAATTCATTAAAACTGTGTCTACTATCTTGCATGTATAAGCAATACAATCCTGCATAATGACGGCGTTCTGCTGCAGAATTATTGTATTTTTCATGTCGTTGACAACATCAGCGTTAAACAAGAATAATGTACGAATCGTGACAAGTTATTGACAAATCATTTGTAAGTTTGATATTTTCAATAATTCTATAAATGTATGGCATTGATGACAGTGATTTGCAACATCTTTGGAAAACATTAATAGTAAAAAATTCGAATTTGAAAGAAATATATCCATCAAAGTATCAAAAATTAAAAATTCAATAATATTAAGACTTCGCATATTAGTACATATTATTAACATGGTGAAGTGAAAAATAACAAGTTCTTACCTGTATTTTAGGTTTTGTTTCCTTTTGAATAAGTCACGTACCACACCAGCCAAAAATATGAAAGGAATGATGAAAACTTAGGGGAAAATAAGATTATCATAATTGTTCTTTGATTTAATTAAACAGGTTAGTTCTGAAATGTAAATAGTGTATGATTTTTCACAAAATACTCGTAGATCTTTCATCCCACCATGATCACAAAACATTTGGGGGTTTCAATATTTTTATTATATTTGTAAAATAATTTAATGGCTGGCATAACTTTTTGATAATACTTTGAAAATTGTTGCAATTTATTTTAAACTGTTCTTTTTACTTTATTTAACAGTTTTTTTTTTTTTTTTTTAAGATGACTCGAAACAGACTCAAGTTAGTTTACAGTAAAAACTAATTCCCCCTTCTGTCCACCATAGGTGTAGAAAAGAACAGTGGATCGGAATACAAAATCTTTGAACAGCTCAACTGAAAGCGATGAACGAAGAATTCTAATTTGAAGACAAAAATAGTGTAAACGTGCCAGTTATACTGTATCAATACTAGTCTCGTTACGGAGACATAATCTCCAATGTACACAACCTGTTTTTTTCTTGAAATCAATCCAGGATGTTTTCCTAAGAAAGAAATCCATCGTCAGATATACCAGTTTTGGTCGATGTGTGAAATGGGAGTGTGTCAAAAGGGTTAAAATATGAAGCGATATTTTTTTCCGTTGTGTTATATTTTTAAAAGTTTGATACACTTAATATTGACCGCATAACACATAAATAATGCGTCAGACAAATATATGGAAACTAAAAGTTGCTACTTTAAAGCTTTGCATATGGTTAGCTGATTCTGTTTTAACATTTTTTATATTTATGGTGGTCCTTTTAAGTGTGACAAGCTAAAAAATGTAATCTTAGAAGAAAATTATTATTTCATATATTTAACCCTTTTGATACCTTTCCATTTCGACCTTAATAAAAACTAGCGCGGCTGGCGAATTATTTCTCTTTCAGAGGGCATTTTTCTATCGGTTTCAGGAAAATTCACGATTGGCTCTGGGCTCTTTCATTCAGTATTTCTTCTGTATGCAGGTCAGTCTTATTTAATTTATATCCAACTGTTCAAAGCCAGAAATATGTCACAAATTAAAGTAAAATGTTAACCGTTCACAACATTAAGTAGTCTAAATTGATTTCAAAGGTTTGGTTGTTGAAATGTATACCACTCAACACTAATCCTAGATAAAATTCTCGACTAAGAGGTTTTATTAGTAGCGAGATATCGGTAAGGTTAAGGGAAAGCACTAATGTAGCCAATGAAAGTGAAAAGTAATGTGTCTTCCATCACAGTCTCAACTCAACCAGGTCATTTGTCTTCTCCAGTCCTGGACATATACAGTATAGTGAGTTCTATAAGAGATTATGACTGACGATGCCTGTTCAAAGGTACTACTCTTACTTTATATTATGCCTAGAATGTATTTTTAGTTTAATTTCAACATGCATACTGTAGTTGCTAACCTTGATTTACTGTGTAATTTCAACAAGACATTTACTAGTAACAAGATTCAGGTAGAGTTATCAACTCGAATATTGAAACATACGAGGATTCAACCATATGAAAACCTCTAAAATGTAAATTTAACCAACTCTGAAACACTAGATATCAGTATCTGGTAGCTCCCTATCTTTTGAAACTTTCGGCCTTTGAAATTCCAGCAGCCTCTAGGAGCTCCCGGGTCCTATCATCTAACGTCTGGTAGTATTCGGCATCTGGAAGCTTAAAGCACATAAATCTTTCCATCCGCAGGAACTCATTGCTTCTGGACACTCCCAGCCCATGAGATTTTTTAGAATACTGGCAACTCCCGACCTATGATTTTTTTTTAGAATTCTGGTATCTCCCAGCTCATGGGGATTTTAGAATTCTGGCAACTCTCACCCCATGGGATATTTAGAATTCTGGTAGCTCCCAGCCCATGGGAATTTTAGAATTCTGGCAACTCCCAGCCCATGGGATTTTTAGAATTCTGGCAACTCCCAGCACGTGAGATTTTTATAATTCTGGCAGCTCCCAGCCCATGGGAATTTTAGAATTCTGGCAACTCTCAGTCCATGGGATTTTTAGAATTCTGGCAGCTCCCGTCGCTTGAGACATCTCAGACTTCCAGCCTCTGATATATTTCAGCTTATGGTATCTACTGGCCTCTCAGATTTTCTAACCCCTAGAAGCTCCCGGCCTCCGATAGCTTCTTCCCAGTACAGCTCTCAGGATCAAGGAGTTGTCAGCCACTGGATGCTCCTCCCCTCTGAGAGCTCCCGGCTTCTGGGACTCTTCCAGTTCCCAAGAACTCTCAGTTCAAGAAGCACCACGAATCTGGCAAGCCAATGGCTTCTGAGAACATCTAGCCGTTGAGAGCTCTCGTAACAAGAGAGCTCCTTGCCATTCACTTGTAGACAGTTAATACCAAATTTCATAAAGATCCGCTTAAAACTGCGGTCGTAATCGAGATAAAACATGGATAATGAATTATTTATTTACACATTGCAATAGATAGACTAGAAACTACCTAAAAACTCACTTTTTTCTTAACAATGAGATCTGACCATGGAGAAAGGAGATGAACTCAGTATTTCTCGTGAAAACATGTACTTAACATTCAATTTACGAAGAGTTTTCTAAAAATATATTCTAGTAGAGAGCCTGACGCTTTCAATAAATATTAGTGTGACGATAATTTTGAAAAATGTTGGTGCAAAAACAGTTAATTATCAACACTTCAGGGTGTTTGCATGCTAGATAGTATTGAAGATAATAACACTTTCTTAGAAATTAAGATTAAATCTATGGAAACGTAGGACATTAGAATATTCGCATGCGTTTCTTCTTCCGTTTTAACCATAAACGCAGTTTGTATGTTCAGTGTGGTCATTGTATATGGAAACATGTTGGTTAAGATTAAAATTAAGGTGATTTATAAATGATGAAAATCTGTATATTATTGATTAAACTCTTGAAAGAACAAGTTATAAGCCAGTATAATTGTACATGAGCACCAGCTCGATCTTGTTCATCAGCATGAGCAATTAACGCAATGACAATTCAACAAAACTACAATTTCTTAATAGTTTTGGTAAGACGCTGCACTCTTAGACATTCACGACCAGCATTTTGGAGGACACCTATGACTAAAAAAAAGGGACATAGAGCTGAAGTTAGTATACGCGAAATACTATTTCCTATAATTAGCTTGATCTCTGCCTAAAAGGAATGGAAATTGGTTTGTAATCTGTAGCCAATTTTGAAAAATTCATAGTTTTTCATTGAATGGTACAAATAATCGGAAGTGTAAACTATACGTCTTAATCTAACTCCAGTGCACATGAAAATGGACATATCGACCAATCAATGGAAAACGACAATTCTTCGCTTAACTATAAGATCTGCACCACCAACCGTTTGCATTACATACCTAAACGTCTTCTGAAGTTAATGACTAGGAACAGTCAATAGTTTTGTGTTCCACAAAGTCCAGTAAGAGTCCTGTGCCCGACCAATAGTATGACGCTGTGGACAGTTGTTCCAGTAAAACTTCTTATTTATCCATTATGTGATTGTTGTTTGGATCCTGGATGACAAATATACGAGTGCTATGATCCTAGTTCTTAAATGTTCCCTCAGTTGTTTATTTTGTGTAATGTTATTCGAGTTGTATTCGTACTTAATCGATGGTATCATATCGTATATTAATCAATGGTAACGAAGTAAATGCTCGAACTACACATATTATATATAGTTGAAATGATGGTAATTTGGCATGATAGTGATCAGCTGATGTGTGCGGAACCACCATCAGGACCAGGAAGAGGATCCCCGGGAACGAGTTGAGGGAAAGCACGTGTTCTATGCTATGGTATGGATGCACAATCTGTGTCAATGTCTGGTAGGGGAGGACAGGACAGCGAAAGTTACTCATTGTTCGCGCCTAATTGTCTAATTGTGGCGCCGTTGGCGGGAAAGTGTGTAATTACTTGTTTACAATGTCCCCCTCAGACGCGGCGATCACAAACTTTGGGGAATGAACAGAATCGTATCTTTCGTATGTACTATCGTGGGTTATTCTCTTTATCTCAACGTCAAGTGTTTATTACGTAGAAAAACAGACCACAGCTGTTAATCTTCGTTGGAACCTATACTTTAAGATATACTTTTTAAAATTTACCTAAATTGAACGTAATTTGGGTTGTATGCTAAATTTAATTTGTGGAGAATTTTCTCCTATTATTGCGTTAATAAAGGAATCTCTATAAATGTTTCAGTTCATGGTTTTTACTAAAATTTACTTTATTAGGTTGTTTTTAAGATTATTTCCTATAGGGGTCCGCACGAAAACAGTCTGATGGTGGCAGGTGCGTCTGAATCATCCCTCTACAACCCGTGCCCAAAACTGTAGCTAGTATTAAGTGTTTGGAAAAATAATTAATCAATCTCAATATCTGTTGCAATAATCAAATATTATTAGCTGTCACGGTAATCAAATATGTGTACAATTAATTTTATTTATCTGTTTTCAGTCTACGTATAAACTACGTAGACAGTATGTAACCATAGTGGGGACACCTGGTGGTTAGCAGCAATATGGCAACACCGCCTCAATGTTGTCGGACTAATTTCGTGGTGGTTACTATAGTAAATATCAGAATGGATTTTCGATAAAATTATATAACAAATTCAATTGCATCATAAAAAATTATAACGTTAGAAACCATAATCTGCTACCAGTTATTTTATTGCAGAAATACGCAATGCAACAAATTTGATAAAATATTATTTAAAAAAATCTATATAAAATTATTTATTGATTGAGGATTTGGCGAAGCCTCTCCTGTCAGTTTCCGAGATCTAACTACATTAATCATATGTGGGGCCTAAAAGCAAAAACCTGCAATCTCCTCTACACTAAATTTTTAAGGAGAACCAAAAGAAATTTTGAGGTGGTAAACCATATGTTACATGAAATCTTAAAAATTCAGTATGTTTCTATGTACAAAAGATGACATTTGGAAAACATTATGACCGCAACCTAGTAATTTAATTAGTTACAGAGTATTTTTCTTTGGAGATTGCAAGGTTTGCTTTTAAGACATGGATTTTGCTGTTTTTGCAACAAAGTTTGCTTAATATATAAAGATTATTCCTGTTTTGTAACCAAGAAAACCTTAAATTATTACAATATAATTTGCAATAATATTTTTAAAATATTAACTTTTACTCAAAAATAACTTTAGAGGTTAGTGTTGCCATAGTAACAATTTGGGAAATAATTGAATAATCATAATGAATTTTAACTAATGCTAATGCACTTAACTAATGCTATTTTATCACTAAATTATCTTAAAACAACTAATCAAGGCACATTCAGATACTCAATGCAAGAAAAGCAGACTGCATCTGACAGGCACAGATCGTAAGGTCACGTGACTCAACCGGGCGCTCCCATTGGTCAAACTGGATTTTGTAGACTTTGCATCTCAGACCACTGAAAAGTGACTTGGAGTTTGTTAGCTTTGCTTCTAGGGCTACTTTTCAACATTAAAAAACACACGTTTCTATGCTGTTTTTGCTGCTAAGAGTTTTATCATATTGAAGTAATGCCTTGAATGTATAAACATCCATCAAAACCTTTGTTTCGGAAAAAAGTGGAGATTGTAGCTTTTGCTTTTAGGCCCCACATATAATGTTTTCCAGTATCTTACCAACACAATACAAATGATAAGTTTAATTTGTTGCATTGGTTGATTTCGTTTAAAACTTTGGAATTTAGCCACAAAATGTCATTTTTACTGCAAGGTAAAGTGCTTTTTACTGTGTGTTTTTTACGGGGATTACCGATGAAATTTGAGATGGACGGAGCATGTATTTCATATGTGGTAGTTCAAAACGTTATATTAGCTTTATTAATGAACAGTTCACACTCGTATATACTAATGTTCTTTTATGCCCAGGATATTACCCTTGAAACAGAGGATCAGTTGCTTACTTTATAATCAATAAACATTTCCTACTGGACAGAAAGGTTTTTATATCTTGCATAGTTTTACTTAAATTGAAGGATTATTTGATAAATTTCTTATTATTTTGTCTATTGAGGTCCGCATGGAACTGAAAAATGCTTTATTTATTTTTATTTTTTCTTTTTAAGGAGAGGCCGAACCCCTTTTAAGCCTTATTCTGTCCGCCCTCATGGGCCACTGGCCTGTGCGAGGATCTTATCAAACAGAATAAGGGGGAGAGTCGATACAGTACAAGGTCGATGGTACTGATAAAAAGTGCAATGGTCACTGACAGGATTTGAACCTGCGTTATCACTAACTCAGACCCAAAGTCCAACGACTTAGACCGCTCGGCCATCGCCACTCCCAAATAATTATGATATAATTATGATTTAATTTATGATATTATGGTAATCACTATTAACGTGCAGCGCATGATTTGCATAATGTTCTCATCGTCTATGCGTGTAATTATAGTCATATACTGTATTATAGTTATATTCGCCTCATCTAAGCTCTCATACTAGGGGGGATGAACCTGATTGAATACCACACCATACCGGAGGCATGGAATAGAACTGAATAATTCTTAATATAAATAAATTGTATAGGCCTAGTTTAAAGTAAAATATTTAACTTCTATACATCAAACAGTTTTTATGTGTGTTATATTTATATTTTAAAACTGTTAGGACTTTAGTGGAAGGGGTTCTATCCCCCTCATCACCCCTTACTTACGCTACTGAATATTTTAGTTCATGACATAGTTGAACATAGTAATATAGTTGAGGATAATTATATATTTAAGTTATAACACTAATAATTTCACACAGATGAAATGACTACAGTGCAAATTTGAGTTTTTTTATATATCATGAAAAAAATGCTCATCAAGAAACAAGAATATGATAGAAGATGTATAACTCTCTAGTAAGATGTTTTAAAAACATCATTCAATCTTTATTCGGTTAATAATTTAAAAGCTGTTCCAAAGTGTGAAAAAATACTAGTAAATTAACACCAAGATTAACACAAAAAATTCCAGTAAACGTTTTTTATATAGCGTCTTACACGAAGTTTGGCTACTTAATCTTGCAAACCAATGTTAATTTCGATGTTCCTTCGCATTGTTTGATAAAAAATCTTACCTTGAAAATTATGCGTAGTACAACTTTTTTTAATGGTATGGAAGATAACTGAAATACATTACTTGATTTTTTCAACTTTTACACCCAGTATTCATAAGTACCCTTTGAATTTAAAAACAAAAACAATGTAAGAGTAGAATATGCCATTTTAAACGATAACACAGTTTTTTATGGAAGTTGAATAAAATTAAAATAATCTTAGTAATCTTTTAAATTAGTTCCGAATTTGCATTATTATTTACGAACTTAAATTAAATGTCTAATAGGTTTGAAATTATAATTGAAATAAATAATTTTATATTAAATATTTATATTAAAATCCTGTTCCTTTCTCTGTCCTTCTAAGTCTTCACAAGTGAAAGGTGTAAGGAATCAATCATGTGTATCTCTAATATCTTGTGCAATCCTCCTTTCCAAATAACAGATATATCTTCTTCGCCTGTCAAACCGTTGGGAATTACTGTCATTAAAACGGATTCGTGATCCGATGTAATTTACTGATGTGTTAGAAATAACGTCTTTACCTATGTTAATTTACACAGCGTAGTATCTCATACAGAGATAAATATTATTTAATTGCTACGTTGAAAAATTGATTGTAAATAGGAAATCCATCGTTAAAATTTTTATTTATGAGGTGTGTATATAAAAAGTTATTTTGAAGGGAGCGGACATACAGGGGTTTATTAATGTGAAATAACTCTAAAAAACGAGAAGATTTTTGGTTCTTTCCAGGTAATTGTTGAATGTTATACACCTCATAAATGTGTTTTAAAACTTTAATTAAATGCACTTCTGAAACGTCTCCATACTGTTAGTACATGAAACAAGCCTTAGGTGCTGAATAATAAGCACAAATTCAGCACAAACATGATACGTAATGTAAAACATTAGGGTCCACTTTAAAGCGTCCGAAATGTTTTGATGGTAACCATGTACGTGTTTGGCAAAGTATGTTTAAAACGCGATTTTTTTAGTTGAAAGTGGCATTCTACTAATAGCAAAATAATTAACGGTTTTAGAATGTATGAGGGAAAATTCTATTTTAAACTTCCAACTTTTTTAATACCGCAATTTCAGTATTAATTAAAAAAACTATTGGTTTGTCATACCTAGAAAAAGTGTATGAATTGAGAGAAACAAATGTTTGCTAAGTAACACTAGCAATATAAGTACTGGTAAAATTCGTAATATAAATAATAATTGTAATAAATTATTATATTGGGAGCCTCATGAGCGCCTTAGGCCATTCCGTTGTTTATAGACGTCGTGTAGGCTATAACAAAACTCTTTCGAATAGTTTCGCAATAGAAAGTATTAATCACGAAAAATATGAATAGATATTAGATGAATAGGAAACTTTATTACCACATAGCAAACGTGTTTTCAAACGATTCATACAAATGCATTAAAAGTTTAACTTTACTGTAAGGCAACATTCAGTAATCGAATTCTATGTAATACATTTATGTAACAGTAATGTATTGAGACCTTTATATTTTTCATTAGTGCATAGTAGTTTGGAATATGGTATTATAGAAGTGTGACATTCACACCGACGATGGCATCTTTGATGTCCAAAGGCCTCGTGTGAAATTTTAAAATTATTGGTTAGTTGTGATGTTTCTTTTATAAAATAATAGAAAATAGTTTTTACAGTAAGAAGAGCTCCTCCTTCAATAATTAGAAGTTTCTTATTTTCTAAGGGCAGTGTAGAGGATTTCTTGAATGATTAATTAGTAAATTAACATTCTATGAAATTTTTAAGCCTTGCTTGCAATATATTCTTAATTGTATATTTTTTTAAATTCCGATTGTATTCATTGTTTTATGACACCTTTTATGAAGGACTAGTGGCTCTTTGTTAATGGCAAAGAAAATAATAACTAATGCAATATAAATATCAATATACTTGTTTAAAGTTTAGAAGTACTTATCATAATAAGGTTGCTTATAAGTGTGTTATTGCATAAGCCTATTTCTAATTTCTAATTTAAATTGTCCTTGCACACAGGCTTAGCCTAGGAGATTTCACCTTCATCTTTTTATGTGTATTTTTTTAATCATTATTACATTATTTGGCAGCATTGTACTGGTTACTCCTGGCATTTATATTAAGTTAAGTTTGTACTGCTGTAATTGTTATGTAACTCTTGTAATGCTTGTTTAAGAAATATAAATATATTATTATTATTGGTTGTGTTACTACTAATACAAAAATCAATCATTTAAGCATGAAAAACTCTTATCTACTTACAAGAAATAGTTTTCTAATGATTTCATCCGCTACTTGCGATTCATTTATAATTTGGAACCAGTTTAAACTATAATTCGCAATAAACATTATATTTATATAAGCTATGCTTTAGAAGACCTATTTCTGGCAATAATGATACTAGAAGTTTAATGTTCAATAAAATGTTCTAATAGTACGATATATTACGTGAAAGTAGAGGTGTGTTCTCATTATTGTATTCTACTCTTAAGACAAAATTCCATCATTTCAATTGTTGACTCAGTAAGAGCTACAATTAAAATGTAAAGATGCACTCGGTAAGAGGGAAGTCAAGTATATGTCACGATTATGGCAGCAAACAGCTGGTCAGCGCATCGCCTAGTACATGTTTATTAGCATATGATAATCTCCAGGAGTGCTGTTGTAACCTCAAGTATCAAACGGCAAGTCAGCACACGTTTAGCCGCAGTTCGCACTCACTGGAGAGAAGGCACTGGCAATCTGCGACGCAACTCAGCTCGACCATTGTATAGCAAGGAGCAGAGCTTTGTATAGCAAGGGTAGGGTGCGTTAGTCCATATGTACGCGTGTTATACAAACAGACTGTTATCCAAGAGCCAGTCAATACTCCCGCTGCTCACACTATGGACATTACATGGTGTGAGGTAACGGCGAGTCTGTCCCATTGGGTAACAGAGAGAGAGGAAGTGGTAGCATCTATTTCCGTGGGATATAGTTACAGTCTCCTTGCCCGAATTTCCTTCAATTGGTTCGTCATTCTCGTATTTATGGTTTACAGACAATACTGTCGTATGAGATATGGACATTGGTTGTATACGAGTTTAATAGAATGTCTGTGATGGATTAGGACTACTAAAATATTAACTGAGTAACTGAGACCTAATCAGTAGATTTGTTTACCGTAAATTTAATATTTGCTGGCAGAGATTTTAGAAATTTAGAGGGAAAAGTGCAGTAAAATCAGACCCAATAGGCAACTATACTCTTTCACAGGTTTGATTTTAAGCCAGGATTTTTTCAGGTCGCAAAGGAACGATATTAAAATTGAATGTTGATTCTGAAACATACCTTTCCGTGTAGATTTCTTTTCTCGCAATCAAATTACCAACCACCGTTCAGGGCTTTCATGGCACATCTCGCTAATCCCGTCTCATTTAATTTATTCCCATGTGCTTTGACGATGAATCCTTTCCGATACTAGTTGTAAAATGTTCTTGAGATCTTCAAACACTGAAACTCGTCATGAGCCACAGGGTCATAAAGGGATAATTCCACTAAAAAACTCTGAGACTTAATTTACTGTGCGAAAATACTGATAAAATTGATAATATCCGTTTAGTATGTTGAATAATGAAATAATAGAACATTTTCTAATGTCATATTCCGTGTATTGTACACACTCCAAATAACTTGTCCCACAGCTAAGAAAAGGGGGAATAGCTGTCATTGGAGGGAATTTTAAGAATTATAAGCTGCTGTTACCTATTTGTTGTTCACGCATCTACAGCATAATAACGGAGATAAGAAATTCCAACCATTCAAAACACGCTTGAGATATGTGATGGTAATTAGATATTTCCTATCTCCGGAAAAAACTTAAGAATCATTCAGTATTCAATTTAAAACCACTGGATCAGAATCCTGAAGTTAGAGAACAAGACAGTTTCTTGGTGGGCACTTATGAAGTAACGTGAGCGTCTATTCAAAACTCCATGTTGTATGTTGTTGAGTAGCTCTTAAAATTTCTACATTTTTTGCTATTTAAACGGTACGGGCCAGTGGGATTTAGCCATACAGTTGGATACCATAGCCCTATATTCTTTTTGGTGCTAATTAATGAAAATTAATTGAATAATAATGAACATCAATTATTGATTTTTGTACTCAAATTCATGTGCTACTTATCTAGACTATTCTATGAATAATATCTATCTCTATTAATAAACGGGATAAATCAAGTAAACACAAATGTCAATAAATGGTAAGTTGTTAATTAATTAAAACTTTTACCTCTACTCAATGTATTTTGATTCATAAACAATTTTGTGGTGCAAAAGGAACATAGACTAAACATCTGACTGTTCAAGACAGTACGTGGGCCTAACAGAATTGATTTTTACACTTTGACGTGAAAATATGTTGAATATTTTTATAAGGATAGGTCGTTTCCCTTTTAAGCCTTATTCTGTCCGTCCTCAATGACCTCTTCTGGCCTGTGTGAGGATCTTATTAAATAAAATAATGAGAAAAGTCGATACAGTACAAGATCGATAGCACCGTTAAGTGAATATCCTAATGAATCATTATCATTTTCAATTTCATCTCCTATAGTAATCATAATTCTAAAATCGTGGAAGGAGTCAAGATTAATTGCACGATAAAGGACATCATGTCCTGTAATAGTGTAATGGTTGAAAGGTATACTCCAGACACCATCACGATGTCAGTAACTCTTTAACCCTAGGAAAAAATTCTTTCTGTGACACACTGTTAGTTCATAACTAGTCTATAGTCCCTAACAAGACAGTAGCGATCACGAAGGAAGAAGGATTGCGGAAGAATAAACAAGACGACAAAGATTCTTCATGCAGCCTGAAGATTTCATCATACTATGAGTGACCCGTTTTACTTTCCCAACAGCCGGAGGAGGTGCAAGCTTTTTTCATCCTTCGTTCTGCTAATGGCCTATTTGTCATAATTATGATGGCGCCACCGAGAGCTCAATTCTAGCTGGTTAGAGGATGATTAGTTTATAGGCCTTCTTAAGCTCCTGAAGTATCTAATGCAACATCGTGATTATATTAGGATTTTCTTACATAACGCTTCACAGTTTTTGTGAATAGTTATTATCTTTTATCTTTATATAAACCAGTAGAGAAGATCTTCGTGATTGACAAAATTGAGAAGTAACTATTTTTATATACAGGTTGAAATAAGATCCCCACATCCCTTTTCAAGTAGGGAAATAATATAAATATAATTAAATATTATGGAGAAGGATCTTTAGCGTAAATGGAATTTGTTGCACAGTATATTTTATGAAATAAAAATAAATTGTAGTAAGTAGCTGAAATTCTGTAGGTGGCCAAGTATTATTATCCATAGCTTAGATTACATAAAAATCCAGCTTATCTTTTACTGTATGACTAAAATAGTGGATGTTTTTGGTGGACTTTATATTTCGTACTTATAGAAAACTAATCAATATGAAGGGCCAATTAATGATTAATTATGAAACTGAATTATGAATTAAAAATATAAGATAATCTAAAAAAACTGAAGATATTTAAAAAATCTAGATATTAATTATTCGTTATCTAAAATATTTTTTAAACTGGGATTTTGAATGGTCTTATAGTACAGGGGACTATACTTACAGATTTTTTTCTCAGTGATTTCTACATATATTATTCTTCATTATTAGCGTTTTATAGACCTTTTCTACATTTTGATCTCATTGTTTTACATTAATATGTATAACAATGAGATCAAAATGACATTAATATAAAAACTTCTTCTAAAAGACTATGAGTAGCAGTTTATGTGCTGAAAGTTTATTGCTTCATTTATGAATATATTTAGGAAGGGGATAGTATTTTTCACTCTTTATAAATCTATCCATCTTACAACATTAACCATCAATTTATGAGTTATCCCAAAGAAATTAACACTAAAATCATCATACTAACAAAGATTTATTTAGTGCAAACTAAAAATGAACACTTCCTTATCGTAAGCCAGTAATAGGAATTAGTTCAACCGGTCACTGTAAATTGTTTGCATAAAAGGGATCCATTAAAAGAAGCATAAAACCGTTCCTTGAGTTAATAGAAATAACTAGCTAACCGAAGTTTATGTAAAACACGAGGATTATCTTAGATCATTAAAACTACAATACTTTTCTCGCAGTATTAACGGCTTTGGTTAGTTTCGATTTGGTTCATTTATTTGTAGTATTGATCAATTTGGTTTGAGTATGATATAACTATTGTATTTGTTTGGTTATAAGTTTTGGTTATAAGTTATAATTGGCTGGGCGTGAGCGAATATTTTTATATTAGTTTTGTAATCATTATGCGACGAAATAATAGAAGATTACAATATTTGCAATCAATTTTAAGCATAGTAATTCGAGATTTAACGTGTGACATTTTTATTCATAGGGTAAACAGAAAAAATAGTGACAGTAAATAGTGCCCTGCCCTTCTTGGGACTTGTATTATTATTATTATTTGAACAATGTTATGAAACCAGACTAAGATTGTATTTGAATTTCATTCATATTTTACCCAAAACTTCATTCCTACATTGACAAGAAAGAGTTCCTTGATGATGCATGTCCAACCACGGAATTTTTTGACCGCCATTGAAGCCATCATGGCGTCAGCCATCAGTAGGCTGACACAATTCCTATTTTGCCTGCCAGGGGATGTAAAAACTTCTTTTCTATATGATTGTCTGTCTGTCTATCCGCAGGGCATCTCGAAAAATGAGCTACAGGTTTAAAATTTTGCATGCAACCTCAGCGAAGCCTCTTACGCCACTCATGGTGTGGTGTACTCCTACCTTGTTGTAGTAAAACTCAGAAATGAATAAATTTATAATACAATCTTATCTAGTATGCAGGGTGACTAAAAATTTCCTGTATTTGATTTTTGAGGTCAAAATAAGTAAGACATGTCATAAAAAGTATAATTTTATTTTGCTTAGTTTATAATCTGCCTTCTGTTTCTCTGTGTTTTTTTTTTAATGAAAATAAAATTTAATAAACAGAATAAAGGTATACAGTTCAAAATTTGCAGAAGATTTAGTCTAATGACATTAATTATATTAGTTGTTGTGCTCAATAATAATAGTACAGGTTTTCTAAAAGTGTGTCGATTAATTTTAAAACAGCTCAGCAAAATTATTAAAATAACAGGGTAGGAATATGTGACACCACGTGGTGTGTATCAGGCTTTGATGAAGTTGCTTGCATTTCGCTGAAGTCTATAGATTATTTCACTATTTACAGATAGAGCGACAGACAATCATACGGAAAAGACATTGTTACATTCTCTGGAAAAATATAGGCATTTTGTTAGCCTATTTTAAAAAAAAATAATTGTCAGAAAATTATCATATCAGATATCAATATAGTGGCCATACACATTTTTCAAACCACATAGAGGGGAGAGTTTCCGAAAAATTTACAATAATGAAATATGGATTACTTTTATATATAAATTATAATATAAAATTTATTTCACTACAGCAATTAACGGACTATTACAGTTTTTACTGAGCTCCATCTCCCATTAAAGGTACCAACACTAACCGAGTTGTAATGTTAAAGATGGAGTTTGCATTGGTTATTCTTAATTTCAGTCACTACATAGAAAAACAAAAGAACCCTTATTTATCACTTTTTATTTTGTGGAGCTTTTCGATAGCAAGGCCATCTTTTACAGACACTTTACACAAGTTGACAATTTGTACACTTGTTATTAAATTTGTTTGGATACGTAACATATTGTATTGTCTAATCAATCTTGTTCTTATTAATTTTGTTCTTATGAGAATAAGCATAAAATAGTTCCTAAGTAGACTGTACATTTCACAAAGTTTTAATTTTGCACCTATATTCAATTTATAGATATATATATATAGCCTATATTTATATATTTCCTAAGAAGCACATACATACAGACAGACGGTAAACTAAGCAAGATATGACTATACTTTATATGGCATTTCCTACTTATTTAGGCCTAAAATATCAAATGGGGGTTTGACAAACTAGTTTGTGGACACCCTGTACAGTTTACTGTATTTTATATATCAAATTCATTGAACATTTATGACACAATTCTTTCATCGGTGATTATTAACTACTTCATTGGACCCGGTATAAAAAAAATTATAAAAATTGTGTTTCTTAGGCCACCCTGGTGGATTATAATGAATGTATCTGAAGAACTGGTAAATTATACCAATGAAAACATCCGAATTTACAATTTACCAACCTCCGCAATTAGCAAGCATTTAAGGATTATAAGGTCTGCCACTGTTTCCCCTCAAAACTCGGTGGTAAATACTGGTTATCTTTCTCTTTTAGATACTATAAAGTGAAGTAACTCTGGCGTAAGGGATAATCTGGTACAAATTAACTAGCCATAAACTTACATAATTCTCGTCCTTTCATGGCTGATCATTTGCCACATACTTCCATGATATTCGTAACTTCATATTGCAAATTAAATAGGTATTCAAAGGGACTAAATATGACGTACCGTCTACGTTTTAATACATTTTTTGAAATTTTGCTGTATATATTATTTGTAAATTTCTTTGGTTCTACTAAATATTTTAATAATTATTCCATTATTCTTCGATAACTGAAACAAATAAAACCAATTCAAAGTTAGTAGGGTTATGACCAGGCCATGATAACATTGGTGGATGTATGTACGGTCTTTTATACTATAATGTACTGTCTTTACCTAAAAATTTGAAAATTAAAAGAAGTGCTTGATAATCAATTTTATCTTACGTTATTAGGCGCTCACAGATGATTGAGATGAATACTGTACATCAAATATTTTTTGTTTATCGTTCAGGCTATTTGCAGGCGAACTATTCTGAAAAAAATAGCACTAAACATAGACGCCCAAAAGGATGTAGTTTCAGACCCTAATAATTTGGTTTATTGTTGTTAATGGTTATCAAAAAGTGCTAACAGTTCAGAATTGTGTCTTTTTGTTGACGAAACTCCATATATTAGTTCAAGGATTGCGAATTTGTTAAATCATTTCACCTCTTAAGTAGTTTGTGAGAGAGGGCTCCTTGCCTAAAGACAAAAATAACTGATTTTACGTTTGCAAATAATTTGTCTCCATTTTGAAGAGGATATTTTGAAAACATACATTCAAAACAAGTAAGTTATTGGCATTAATGCAAACTTGAAATCTTGGCCACGTTTTTAATCACTAAACAGTCTTGTTTGTTTTTGTGAGATGATCAATGCTAATAAATAACATGGACGTCTTTTAAACAGCATATTACGGCTGTTTCTATACACATTTTATCTACAAGAAAACAGTTTTCGACGGAAAAGTCTAGTGATATTTTCTAGCATATAAAGTCATCTTTTATTTAGTATCATTCATTGTATTTTTATTTAAAAAAGTCATTATTTATTTTTCACATTTTAATTTTTCTACTTCCCTTAAGTACTGCATAGTTTAATATAAATATTGTTTTTAATTTACATGCTCTTTCATAATATTATTTCCAGAACTTCCGGGAATATTGATGCCTGCCATGGTCAATAGTGACGTCACAACACGTAGCGACGCGTCACGACGCGCGGTGGGGAAGAACGACGCAACGTTCAGATGACCAGGACTGAGGAGGCGGCGCCAGGGACCAAGTCACTGGGTTACTGTACACTGGAAAGTAAACTGGTTCCAGCAAGGACGCTCCTGTCGCCGCCAGTTTGCACCGCTGACTTACGCAATTCTCCGGAGTTATTGCCCCGTAATATTTACGCTCTTGAGGCGCTGGCCTATAAAAGAGGAAGATTGCTTTTTAATGTGGCATCGCCCCGTTTCCCACGACAGTAGACCATAACAGACTATTGTGGTAAGAAGATCTTTTGTCCTACGAAAAGGCAACTTCATATACATTGTTAGTCATATTACTTTCTGATCTCAAATTGTTCTGTTATGTGGTTTACCCTCTGAGATTAGTTTGGCGCATTACTTGGAAATGAATTAAAGTTGATGATACTTGAAGAATTCATGCGCCTAGTATACCCCCTAACCAATTTAATTTAAATTTAAAACAAATAAAATACTATTTTGATTCTAAATTCACCAAAGCCTGTTGTAAAATATTGTTTAAAATTACGTTTAGTATCAAAATCCGCCAAATTTGACGTGGGTTACACCATGTTTGGTTTCAAATTCCACCACATCCAAGTTCGCCAATAAGAGTGCTCATATAAGTCACGTGACTTCTCTTGATGCTCTGCGGTTCAGTTCATTTTTAGTCTTTACTTGGTTAGCAAGTCGAAGTGATTAAAATACAATAATTAACATAGTGTTAGTAGTAGAATCTCATAGTGAATTTCAGTTACCCCTACTCTTGGATTTTAAAATAACATATTGATACTGATTAGGTAATGTAAATTAAAGTGGTTTCTAAAATAAAGAAAAGTTCTAAGCTTATATTTTTCACTTGTTTTTATTTGAGTCTTGGAAAATATTATTTAGTAGTGTTGAAAAACCTATTTCAAGTAAAATAAGTAAAATTTAAGTTTCAAGCTATGCTAAATCCTGAAGTTGGTATCAAAAACTCAACAAATCCGAGTTCCTCACAGACATTTATTTTAATAACTGAAAAGATTATTGTCGTATTACTTTCGAATTTTCTTCTTGTAATAAGGAAAACTTCTAAAGCTTTTTGTAAAAGAATTATTTTTCTCTGGACAAGGCTTTGTTTGTTACCGTTATTGCTGATTTGCTTATAAAGGAAGTTTTAAAAATTGGCGGATTTTAATACTAAGCGCATCTAAAGATTTCACGGTTTGTAGTTCATACATTATCAGGGATACTTTAATTGTATCCTTAACTAATTTAAAACCAATTTCCGTACTAAATTTAAATTTTTCTGTACTATTACTAAATTTTTCCGTACTTAATACTTAAATGTCATTTACAATAAACTTTGATCTGAACAATGCACAGACACAAAGAACCTCTCTCGAAGGAATTCATTATACTGTATATGTAGAAATATTTAATCTATCATACAACAACCAAAACTATCTTCTTAAGCAACAGTTTTTGAAAGAAACCCCGAAGATTTTCGCTCCGTGGTGTTGGGAGAGCCGATGTCCTCACAGTTTATGACGATGGACTTTAAATCGGAGTTAGAGACAATAATTCTGTTTGTGTCCGTAGCACCTTTTATCAGTACTATCGACCTTGCGCTGCATCGACTGTCCTTCTTCTTCTGTTCGATACAATTGTGATTGATTGATGTAATTGTGCCCAGAGCAATAATCCATGAGAACAGGTAATACAGTATTATGTTATAAAGAAGGTATGCTTCTCCTTATAATGAAAATTGGAATGAAATTGACAGGTCAGTCGTATATACGTGTGTATCTTTGTTCCTCGTCTTCACTGAATTTGCATTTAAACTTTACTCTAATATATTTCTTCAGACGAGCAATTGACTAATCTAGCATGGCAAAATCATAAGTTCGGTAGAGGGAGTCTTTTAGGGTAGAAATTGTTTCTTTAAAACTAGATTAGCTAAAATGTGTAAATAACAATATGATAAAATATAACACATTAATACAATACAGTTCATATTACAAATCTGGATTGTAATATACTTATTACTATGCATTTCACAATTAATTAATGCTGTGCGCATGGTCAACCACGTAACATTAAAATGCTTTAACGGCAAAATATCCGAAAAAAAATGAGCATACGAGCATTCTTACTACAGTAACGAAACTGTTAGTTACGATTCGCTACTACAGATGGCGCTACTGATAGTATTGAGGTATAACCTAGGTCGTTTCAAATTGGTACGAGTATAAATTGTAGAAGCTGCTACTGAACTCCATCGAACTTGAAATATGTGTTTCTCAATATGTGTCCTTTACGAGAGAGTACACTAGAATTCCAACATGTGTTACAGGTTGTTATTTAGAGAGGGCTGTTACATATACCTAATATTTTTTATGTAGGGAGACCTATTCCCTTTTAAGCCAGGTGAACATATCTAAAACGACCCTCGTTGAATTTTGTATAGGGAATAGGCCGAACAATAGTTTACTCAGTATCCACCTAGGCGCTGAGACTATCTTCTCTGAGGGTGTCATTAAATGTCTTGGCCTCATTATAGATTGTAACTTATCTTTCACTATGTACTTAGAGTATGTGTGCAAGAAGATGAGTGAAGGTATTTTTGTGCTCAGAAAGCTGTCTCGTTATTCATCCATTGATGTTCTTGTTACTGCGTATTATGGTATGGTTTATCCGTTTTTGTCTTATGGAGTTTGCATTTGGGGCTCGGAGAGCACCAAAACCAAGCCTGTCTTCAGGCTTCAAAGCAAAGCCATGAGAATAATATCTCGTGTTTTACCCCAAACTTCATGTGCAGACCTTTTTACTTTCAACAAAATTCCTACCTTCCCTTCCTTTTATATTTTTGAAACCATTTCCTATCTCCATAACAATTTCCACCTTTTTGAACAGTTTCCTCCCATCCCACTGCTACGGTAAGAGAAGTAATCCCAGATACATTATGAACATCCCTCCCCACTCCTCCTCGTTTTATAAGAAACATTTGTAATATTCTGCAGTGATTTTATTTAATAGACTGCCATTAAGCTTAAAGTTGGTACAGAGTCACAATGTTTTTAGGAGGAATTTGAGGCTGTTTCTAGCTGAAAAGGCATATTATTCTGTAGATAATTTTTTTGAATGATAACCCTTTATAAAATAAAGTTTATAATAATTGTTTTGATTTAATGTTTTATTGTATTGACTTGGCATATGCATTGTTAACTTCGTCAACATGCCTAATAAAGAACTTGAACTTGAACTTTGTTTGCTTATGGGCCATTCGCCTGTGTGGGGATCTTATCAAACAGAATAAAAGGGGAGTTGGCACAGTATAAAGTCGATGGTACTGATAAAAAGTGGTACGGTCACAGACAGGATTTGAACATGCGATATGTAACTAATATCCAAAGTCCGACGTCTTGGACCGCTAGGCCATCGGCACTAATACGGAAGGTTAGGTATATCTAGTGAAAAACTAATAACATATAATATTTTGTAACAGTTAAGCTGTTTTGATACACAGAAAAAACGATAGGGAAAAGTAAAAGTGACAGTAGTAATTGTGTTAGAACAAGTACAACAGTTTAAATTCTTGATCACGTGACTGACAAGAATGTATAGCTATCAAAGACAATGGCAATAGCCGGACACTGCTGGAGAGTCTACACGCGTTCCTAATAAGGAGAGGAAGAAAGTGACCAGAGAAAACAAGCTCCATTATCTATAGACATACAACCTCTGGGCTGATCAAGCTTTGACATTTCAGGTCCTATTTAGTCCTACACTCAACGTGGTGTTTGGATTCCTTCCTAAAAACGACAGAGGAAAGTCATTTTCCTAATTAAGTACGTTACGTTCTTGGTTTAATCGAAAACACGAATGTCTGTTTACTAATTTTGGAGTTATACTAGTTGGCTGACCTGTAGCGAAGCCTATTATTCGTGTGGTTGAAACATTTTATTTCTCTCTGTTTGTCTGTCTGTCTGTTGGCAAAATATCTTAAAAACGAACCGACTCATAGACTTGAAATTGTGTATGAAGCTTAATTTCTATATGAGGGACACTAAGTTAGAAGAGCGTCAGCGAAATACTTTTACATTGGTCTTATGGGTAACCATGATTAGCGAAATATATAAAATTTAAAAACACATTGTAAATCATAGTTTCTAACTTGCGATATATGAACACTTGTAGATTACTCATACAGTAAAAAGGAAAAATACTACAGTGAAAGTCAATGTTGAAGGTAGGTGACAAGATTTGATTTTAAGCGCACTCTTGCTTTTAGTACCCTTGCTACCCCATCTTACTTACTTACTTACTTTTATAATTTAAAACAATGCTGGGAACATAACTTAGTCCTCCTCCGTAGACTAATGGTTATAGTCTCGGCTCTCTAACGGAGAGATCACGGGTTCAAATCCCGGGGAGGTCCAATCATGTACTTTGTACTTTTAAAATAAAAACCAGTGCACTTCAAAGCCGGCATAGCAGAAGCTGAGGCTTAAATGAGATAAAAAAACAACTTAATGAAAAAAATGTATCATGTGGCAAAATATAAATAATTTTGTAAATAAACTCAATACATGCATAAGAGATTTAAAGATGTGACATATTAACATATGTAGCCTACTATCCTAACCATATAGCATCATTTTGTAATGAACTTGGTTGTTAGACTTGTATATTAATATAATTACTTAAATTTTCAATATCATGTGCAAGAAATTATATGGAAAGTTTCATCAGTAGACTTGAGAAATTGTGCACGAAACTTTATTTCTACATAGAAAAGAATGAGTTCTATGATGTTGCATATCCAGCCATGGTATTTGGTTGAGCATCACTGAGCTCTCAGAAGGCTGACGAAACTTCTATTTTGTTTGCCGGGGAATGTAAAAATTTCTTTTCCGTACGATTGTCTGTAGCTCTATCTGTAAATAGTGAAATAATCTATAGACTTCAGTGAAATGCAAGCAACTTCATCAAAGCCTGTTACACGCCACGGGGTGTCGCATATTCCTACCTTGTCACTTTAATAATTTTGCTGAGTACTTTTAAAACGAATCCACACACTATTTGAAAACCTGTACCATTATTATTGATCATAACGACTAATATAATAAGTCATACTAGCAGTTTCACACGCAATTAAGTTTTGAAAAAACAGGGACATCATGAGCATATTAAAACGGCATTCCAAGCAATCCTGAGATAGGGATAGTCACTGAAACGCATTCCAATATCTGAACACCTCAAAGCAGCGAATACTTGTGAAACATTGATCTGTTTGCATACATTGGGTATTATAAAGGATATAGCAGTTTTGCAGTGTCTTAAGTAAAAATAGATGAATGAACAATAAAATGCTTCAACGAAGCATTAATGCTTCTCCAGACTGCAGTCAGAAAAAACAATAAAACTTCTATAGCCCTAAGGATTTCCATGCTATACCGGAAGTAGATTTTTTAACCGTATTAGCCTTGTCAGTGCTAGTAATATATATATTTTGTGTACACTTTAAAATACTTAGAAGAATATATATATACATATATATATATATATATATATATATATATATATATATATATATATATATATATAGGTATCTATACATACAGGGTGATTCATGAAGTTCTCCCCCACTTCTACAGCACATTGTACTAGTAAAAATAATGAAAAAATGTTATATAAACATAGGTCCGAAAACGCTTCGTTAGCGAGTTACAGCTAGCGAAAGATTTCGCCTGAATTCCTGGGTAAAGAGTAAAATAAAGCCATATTGAACTTTTGGAAAGGTTAATTAAGTAAGAAATATCGTGGATTCTTATGTATTTTTTACCTGATAAAGCTAATAAAATAGGTTTCAGAACTGTACCTGTAGTAGTTTTTGAGGGATTCAGGGTTAAATGCAAAAAAATTGGGGCACGAAACAATGTATTTTTAAGTTTGATGTACAATAACTTTGTTAAATTGGTAATAAATACATAAAATCAACAAACATTAATTGTAGAGAATTTAATTCTGAGAAAATTGATATAATCAAAGTCTAAAATAAAACAGAAATAAGTACCAAAAAATCGATTTTATTCAGTATAATACATTACTAGGTGTAAAGAAATACCGTACGGTATTTAGTTAAAATAAAACAAAAACTAAATGTTTTGTTCCTTAATGATGAGATAAATTGAGAGAAAACAAGATTAACTGTTAAATAAATTTGTTTGTAAATAAAAATATCATGTTTTATTACGTTGTATTTTTTTTTTTTATAAAAAATTTACATCAAATGTTCGAAAATAAATGAAGCAAACATTTTCCCATTATTGTTTACTAATCATCGAAATGTAGTTTTTTGTTTTATTAATTTCTAAGTTGGTAACGCACGAATAACAGCTGATCAACAATTGGTATTCTGTACTGTTACGTTAGAACTGTGTATTAGTGGTGTTTTGCAAGCTACAGCAGGAGATCGGGTTCTGTGAATCGTGTTATTAAATGCAATTTTTCTGTGAGTTATAATTCGATTGTTTATTCAGCGAAAAAATGCCTTACTTATTTACATCAGAGGAATACGCTGATATGGTTTTTATTTTGGGTTACTGTAATGGTAATGCTAGAGCTGCTGTAGAAGAATATGAACTACGTTACTCTAATAGGAGGATTCCAGATACCAAAACAATTTCAGGAACTTTTCGTACTCTTCGGGAAAACAGGATCACTACCAAGTACTAGAACCAATTATGAACGAGCTGTCCAACTTGATGATGATATTGTTATTAATGCTGTTCATCGCAGCCCAGGTGTAAGTACACGACGTATTTCTAGGCGGATAGGAGTTTCGCAGTCAACGGTGTGGAGGTCACTTAATCGAAACAAATTTTATCCGTTTCATAAACAAAAGTTTCAACATCTACAGCTAGGGGATGGTCCGCTTCGCTTGGAGTTTTGCAACTTTTTGAATATTTAATAATCAACTCTACAAGCGTATTTTTGTTTACGGATGAGGCACAATTCACTCGGGATGGTGTCAATAACTTGCACAAATGAACTCTCATGGGCAGAAGAAAATCCACATGAGGTAGTGGAACAGAACTTTCAACACCGATTTAGCGTCAATGTCTAGTGTGGCCTTTTGCACAATCGGCTGATTGGACCTTTCATATTACCTGGACGCCTAAATGCTGAGTTCTATTGGCATTTCCTTCAAGAAGAGTTGCCGCAGCTGTCCGTTAGAGAATGTTCCTTTACATCTCAGACAAAATTTTGTACTTCCAGCATGACGGAGCACCTCCCCACTTTTCACGTGCCGTTTCTGCTTACTTAAATCATCAATTTCCTGGACACTGGATTGGTCGTGGAGGGCCTCACCCTTAGCCACCAAGATCACCACATCTATCTCCATTGGATTATTGCATCTGGGGATGGATGAAAGACATTGTATACAAGACAAAAGTGAATTCTCGTGATGAATTAATTGCCCGTATTATGGATTCGGCTGTGCAGATACAGGGAAGTCCTGAAAAATTAAGAAACGCAACAAAAGCAATACACAAACGTGCTGCAAAATGTATTGATAATGATGGCCTCATTTTCGAACATCTATTATACAAAGGTGCGTACGGTTGGCCCAACCTGATTAATTTTTGCTTAGAACTAGTAATGTATTATACTGAATAAAATCGATTTTTTGGTACTTATTTCTGTTTTATTTTAGACTTTGATTATATCAATTTTCTCAGAATTAAATTCTCTACAATTAATGTTTGTTGATTTTATATGTATTTATTACCAATTTAACAAAGTTATTGTACATCAAACTTAAAAATACATTGTTTCGTGCCCCAATTTTTGCATTTAACCCTGAATCCCTCAAAAACTACTACAGGTACAGTTTCTGAAAACCTATTTTATTAGCTTTATCAGGTAAAAATACATAAGAATCCACAATATTTCTTATTTAATTAACCTTTCCAAAAGTTCAGTATGGCTTTATTTTACTCCTTTTACCCAGGAATTGAGGTGAAATCTTTTGCTAGCTGTAACTCGCTAACGAAGCGTTTTCGGACCTATGTTTATATAACATTTTTTCATTATTTTTACTAGTACAATGTGCTGTAGAAGTGGGGGGAGAACTTCATGAATCACCCTGTATATAGGTATACATATATTTTATATATATATATATATATATATATATATATATATATATATATATATATACTCTTCTAAGTACTTTAAAGTGTACACAAAATATATATATATATATATATATATATATATTACCTAGCACTGAAAAGGCTAATACGGTTAAAAATCTACTTCCGGTATAGCATGGAAATCCTACGGCTATAAAGGTTTTATTGTTTTTCTGACTGCAGTCTGGAGAAGCATTAATGCTTTGTTGAGGCATTGTATATCTATATACAAGTAAACTACAAAGGCTGAAAGTAAACGCTTTTTGACATACATATGATTTTTTTATCGGAGCAAAAATGCGAACTTAACCTTATGCGATATATAATAACTTAGCCTTACGTCTGTGCGAATATAATTCTTTCGAAGCAGAAATGATCGTACAAGCGCAAAACCAGATGTAATAATATATGCAATAATACTGGTAATAAGTAACCAGTTAAAATTTTGCTTAACATCTAATATTCTCAACAATTATAAGTTAAATAATATGTTTCTGATATATATATCTACTTCAGTTAGAAAAAATGTATTACTGCTCCATCTTATTAATTAATAAGTGAATTCATTTAGAAAGCTAAGGACTTCGATTTAAAAACTGGCATATACAACCACGGGTAAATTGCTAGTCTTTAATATTTTACCATACCTCTCAATATTTTAAAATTACTGATATTACAATTCACTAGGAATACTTCAGCGTATCAGCCATGTGAGATTCCCAATCATGGTCTGAAAACGGTCGCGTTATTTAAGGTTTGATAGAGACTGTATAAAAATTTAAAAAAAATTCAATAATAATAACTGTATAAAATCTAATTAGTGTGGTGGTTATTTCAAGACCCATCTTGATTGTAATCATGATTACTAATGTTATGTATGCATGATGTCGTCTCTAATCTAGTTTAGATTTTATTATGACGTCAAGGACAACAACCTAGAATTTACAGATCTCATAAAAGACGGTATGATAGTTGATAGCGTGGATAGGGACTTCTGTTTTACGACCATTACTAACAAAGAAGCCACTACTACTTTGAGGAGAAACAGAATTTTAGGCCAATGTAGGATTTGTATATACAAGCCACAATGGCTGTTAATAAGTACATTGTAAATGTTTCCATTAAGTAAACATAAAACAATAGTTATATGTAGAAGATTCAAACGAGCAAAAAGGAAGGTAAATTTATTATAAAACAAAAAAAAAACGTGTTGTAAAAACTACTTACTAAACTAATATAAAATATTTTCCAGATAAAAAGATTTTTGTACTGCACTCTACAATGCGTTATTGTATAACAAAGTAAAATGGACTAATTGTTCAACTATCTATCTAAAAATATGAACTATTTAATATTAAATTGTCTGTAGTTATTAATAATTAACTGATTAAAGTTTAAAATAACTACCCATAAAAATTATTCAGTAATTCAAATTGAACAGCTATAATTTTAGGACCAATGCCTTTTCATCAGATCCATCATTAAAATGTCTTTCGAAGATTTATTATTTTTAAAGAGCACATCGCTACGTAATAAAACAAACTTCTTAAACAGAGGATTAACATGGAGCACTTACATCATACACGCACACGCAATAAAAATTTATGAACCATCGTGGAAATGCGAAAATATTAATTAATTGGCTTATTTAATTGAGTTAGTTAACTTAGTACATTAATTAACTCAGAATTTGGGATTGATTTCGACAAATTATCGTCATAGATGTTTTGTTAACAAACAAATTGAATTTATATAATTGTCATAAACTAGATTATTGTAGATGTCAATCTTCATTATTCCTCTAGGAGCGTACACCAATTTTCTTATGATGCACCCAAACGCTTGGAATCATTTCACTGTTCATTTACATAAATTCCGCAGCTACCGCAAGTCAACGACCTCTAAAGCGCACCCAAGGCCAGGAAGGGAAATTCATAACTTCCACTCACTTCCTAGAAGAGTTAGGCGCTGTAGCTGTGAAGGACTAGCCGGCGGAACGACCGAGCCTGACGGGTCAATCAGGGTTAATCCTGGCGAAGAGCAGCAGACGTCGGCCAATTGGCGGGAAAGTGACACTAAGCCGCTCATCACTGTGTTATAGTGAGTCATCTCTTAGATAACCTCGTGATAGTGATAGTGATGGTGATAATGGTGGCAATTATGGTACTCGATTAACAGTGCTCGTGACCCAGCGAGGCGTACCTTCTCGAGAAAGGCTAATTAATTTGTAATATGATGTTGAGGTACGCAATGACACGCAAACACGATGTAATTGTTTTATTACTTTTACTTACATTCTGTTTTGTAATATGAATGATATCATTGATAATTCATAACATCTTATCGTAAATATTTTTTACATTACTGTATTAGACAACCAAATGAAAAAATAACTTAAAGACAGACTTTAAGCACAATCAATAAGACTTTTAATTAATATGCTACTTCCGGAAATTTTCCAAGTTTTTCACTATTACTGTAAATCTTTTGTTTGGATCAGTTAGAAGTTACAGCAGCTATCGAGTTCACTCCAATTTAAGCAGTGTAATTATATGCATGTCCAAATATTTTACAGCCAGTGTTTTTAAATTTTGCGATAAAAAATCATGTAAGACCAAACATTGTCATAAATTATATGAGAACTCTGAAACACTTGTCTTTTGTCTTCCAATCGTAATAACTAAGATCCATTAAATATTTAGCCATGTAGACTCTTTTGCCTTTTAGTTTGTTAATTATACAGTAATTAGATAGCAAATAAAATGTAATTATAAATGCTGTTATTGTTTTTTTTTTTTTTTGTTAATTTTTATCTTAATCATTTCCCTTAATCTCGATGTATGGATTTTTTCTTTTCTGATATAAAGACATTTTTATTATTAAGTTCTTTCATGTTAACTATTCAGAGTTATTATAACACCATTTGCTATCCAAATGCTTAATTTTTCCTTCTTTAATATAATATATTTAATTCTGTATATATTTTGTATTCTGTATATAAATGCGATTTTTATTTGATACATAGAAATTCCAAACTTTAAACGGACACTATCTTAAACCTTAAGAATTATCAAAAGGTTTAGAGGTGTATAAGTTAAGATTAGTTTCTTAGAAAAACGTGCAATTTTGGTGTATGTTAAAAATTCTGCGATTATTTTGAAAAGTGGTAGATAATGTTTGTATAAAATTTATTCAAGTTATGAATAATTACTATCTTTAGTTTTAAGTTTAATATGTTTTAATTATAAATTACGGAAGTTATATAAATTATTGGAATAGACAGATCTATTGTATGTAGAATCTTGAAGCATTGGAATAACTATTTATTGTAGTATCACTAGATAAAGGAATACGACATTTTCCAATATATAATTTTTTATTTTGTGCAAGGCCTTTCTGAATCAAAGATTCCATCATCAGGCACTTCACAAATTATCAAATGTTTACATTTTTGTAATAATAATTAAT
Source organism: Homalodisca vitripennis (assembly GCF_021130785.1). Taxonomy (NCBI): domain Eukaryota; kingdom Metazoa; phylum Arthropoda; class Insecta; order Hemiptera; family Cicadellidae; genus Homalodisca; species Homalodisca vitripennis. The sequence goes on from NC_060212.1 coordinate 142,238,498, forward strand.
TTTATAATAACATATGGTAAACAATTTGGATGTATGGTTATACAAACACAACACACTTAAATGCTTGGGAAACATTTTACATTACCATAAATCAAGAAAAAATTATCAATAATGAAGACGGACCAATTCAAAATTCAGTTTTACTCTCATCTCAATTTATTTAAAAAATTAAAATTAAATTCTGATTAAATATTTGATACTGGCTAACCATACATCCAAATTGTTTACCATATGTTATTATAAAATTAATTATTATTACAAAAATGTAAACATTTGATAATTTGTGAAGTGCCTGATGATGGAATATTTGATTCAGAAAGGCCTTGCACAAAATAAAAAATTATATATTGGAAAATGTCGTATTCCTTTATCTAGTGATACTACAATAAAGATCTATTGCACTTGAAATGCCTAGTAGCTGTTGCTAATTTAAGTTTGATTAAATTATTTACTTCTGCAGTTTAAAATACTTGTTGACATAAGTTTCTTTTCTAATGCTATAAAAAAGTTAATATATCGTATGGAGGGATCCACACGAAAATAGAGATCCGTATTAAAATCTCTTAGTCAAGAATATATCAATAAAAATAAATATAACAATGTAATTAAGCCAAGGTCCAAGTCTTTGTCTAGTTCAGTACCATTTTCCCTGTGGAAGGGACGAAATAAACGTACTGAAGGAGCAAGAGCAGTGTGTTCATTTAATATTAGTTAATTTTCAAGCCCAGTATTTCATCAAAGAAGTTAAAAAATATCGGTTATTTAAAGTAAACATTACTCTGTCGGATCAGGGATTGCCTCAACTTACCCTACCAGCAGTCCCTCATTCTATGACTGCAGAAGAATGCAGTTTTAGTTTTTCTCACATTTTTCCTTCTTTGATTAAAAAAATAAAATCAATACGGTTAATAATAAAAGCTTTACAGATGGCGTAATCTCAGATTCATAAAGTAATGAGTTTGGGATTAAAAGGTACATTCGGATATTTAGTAAGTACTACTAGAACGCCAATCACTAGAATCCTGGTCTCACTCTCCTCGTTGATAAGTGAGTGACACTGCTGTTGTAAAGTTGGCAGACATGCTAGCGTTGTTATACTGTAAGTGGCACTGTTACTGTTATTCAATGCAGTCGGTGCCGGCTATGCGTGTTGCCCACCCGCTCCTGTAGTACAGTTCCCACGATGCCGGGCGGATAGAGTGTTTTGCAACGTGTTTTGTAGCGAATTTCGTTTGTTTTCACTTCTGGATCTGTTTCACTGATTCCTGCTTCCTAAAGACGCACTGTTACGCCGTTAGTGCGTTTCAGAAGGTGGCTGTGCTGAGAATTCCTAGAATTCACAGCCGAGTAGAAACGTCCGGTAGGTCTGTGAATACGTTCTGAGCAGTAACTCCAGTTCTTGTGGTTTCTTTTTGCTATGTCGGAATGCAATACAGTAATTAACATAAAAATATTATGTGCATATAATAAGTTGGATAATTTATTTAAAAGTAATTGCGTATGTGATTGTAAAATATACGACGATAACTTCGTGCTTCTATTATATTACTTTGTTTTTTCCCAAGTGAAACAGGTTTCGAAACAAAATATTAAACAATATTAATATATTCTACCAACATGAAAATAGGATTTGGCCCTGACACACGAGTTATCTAAATTTATTTAACGAAAATGTGCGATGAATGAATATATTACATTATTTTATTAACTAATTGTGTTTTTATTTTATTATTTCCCATTATTATGTCTATTAATTGTCTTTATATATTTTACGCTGCTTTTAAATAATTCAGTAACGATTATAATTTCAAAGATATTTATTTCTTTATACAGTTTGTATGAAACACTGGTCTCACCAAAAGTAATTTTAATTCTGAACCATACTGTTGATTGAGTTTGAACACGCGATTAATTTTTCATGAATTATCTTGAACACTTTTTGATTATTAATCAAATTTATTATATTTCTTAATAAATAATGATACTGCAAATATGTTCAAATCCATAAGTGTAATCCGAATCACAGTTTTGTAAGATGGTGACAGGTCTATGCAAAACTCTCATATTATAATACATATCCACGAGTTTAAGCATTAAAAATGGCACCAACGTATAAATACAATACAACAATATATTACTGTTATTTATACTAAGATAAATTAAGCCACTTGAAGTCTTTCCGAACATTTATGAGGTCAAGTAATCTCACGCAGAGCAAGAACGTAGCCAGGAAAAAATTGGGGGGGGGGGGGACCAGACAATTGATATTTTTCCGTAGTGGACAGAGGATAAGGCCCCATAAATAAAACACAATAAAGTTCTTGACACTTTTCTTTGTTGAGAACGATATTTCAACAGTACATGTTAGTAATACTGAATTATTTAAATAATAATAATTGTTTATTAAAAAAGTAATAAAAATTGGGGGGTCCGGACCCATTGGTTCCCCCCAATCTACACCCTTGACGAGGAGTTTGACTTCAAATACCTACACCTAAGAGACTCAAAATTGACTCAAGAGAACTTGGCTGTAGAATTCGATGAGAAAGCTCCTTCAGTATGACTAAATATAGTGAGACAAGAAGTTGGAGATGGTTTGTTAGTTATATACATATATAAATATGTGTAAGAACAGTAGTAAGATCATTTTTATTGATATAAATAGGTATTTAATTCTGTTGTAAACTGTTGTGACTTGATCGAGTCTTGTAGTTTTTGTACGTTATAAATTTCTGGGGCGAACGCTTAAAACAGGACGGATTCAGGTATGGGAGTTGTCCCAAATTAATATCCTTCACTGACCCCAATGACTTAGTGAGATTGTGAGATCAAGATAAGAGTTCCCGATTGTAATTCCGGCTGGAGGCTACAACTTTCACACATGCTGCATCAAAACGGGGTATGGAAACTCTTCCAATGTCTATCGCGGTTGCTTCAACACATCTGGAACAACCAGATCATCAATGTAAACCAGAAAGGTGAGCTTCGCCCATTGTAATAAAGCACGTTTTCAAAGATAAAATAAAACAAATTACAATATTCTTCAGCTAAATCAAGGTTATGCCAGATTTGCTACGCGAAGCATATAGTAGAAATCGGTACTTCTTCAGCTTAAATACAAGGGAATTAAGACTGTGAGGTGTCATTAAAAAAATGAAGAAATATACCAAAATGGAGATTAACGTACAAATGTGGAACTTAAAAAGGATTTCCATATAACATTATAGTGCTTTGAGGAAGCTCTTTTACTAATATCTCCCTGCAGTGTAATAAGTATTTCATGAGCAACTACTATAGACATACTGATGTTCCTGAGCTGAGTTATTAATATTGGAGAATGTGGCCAAAATCACTTCTTAATCTCTGATTGTTTAAAGTTTTTAATAGTCAACTACAATGTATCATGTGTATTATATATAAAATATCACGATATTTAGTTTGAAGTTTCGGAAAATTCAGTAGATTTTCAATCACTGAGTGAAGTGGAATCCTTAAGTTAGGCAATTATGGTAAGTTTACGAGAAAATATGTAAAACAAAAGTTAATTCAAAATTCCACGTTATTTAGTTCAATGGTTCTTAAAATTCTAATAGTTGCTATTTGATTATTACGCGATTCAGATAGCATTGCTGGTATAACACAGTATAACACCAGCAATCTATCTGTGAAGTATCTCTGAAATGAGTTAATTTGTAAAATAACATTATATATTTTATAAATGTTATAATATTTTTTTGAGATTTCAGATGTTGTTCATTTTAAGCCAATACTCAGGAGCCTTAAATTCGGAGGAACATTTTCTAAGTAATCGATACAAGGTAACAAGGATTGATCCAAATATTATTATACGGTTCTTTAATTTTTGAGGTGTCAATTTTCCCACCAGTTTTAGATGCCTAAGGGACGGAACTTTGGAGCCGAAGAACAAATTACGAGTTTTGGAAATTTCCCATGAAGCAGTGTAAATGTCTTTACAAAAGACTATTCAGTTATGTACTCGTAATTCCTGAGATTTTAGTAGTTATTATCGTTATTAACCCTTTCACTGCCACATTCCATAGTAGACTTACTCTAAATAGTGAACTAGCCGGATGCTGGGAAAGAAAGTGTTTCTGGGGTTCGGAATCCATTTACATTAATTATTCACGGCTCTGTGGATATAACTTGATTTAAGATTTGACATTCTACATTCACCTATGGACCTGACTATTTTGGACAGTTGGAACGATGGTTGTCCGTTCTTGTCGAGATATGAGGATTTAAAGTTCAGGTTTAGTTGGGTAGGATTTCCAGGAGAAAACGAGTTAAGTTTTTAAAGTTTTGTCCGCAGCTCTGTCTTTAAGACGTGACAGGCTAGATTTGTAATGTTTTTTTAAGCTGGTCCTCTTTTAAGCCTTATTCTGCCTGTCCTCATGGGCTACTGGCTTGGTGAGGATCTTATCAAGAATAAGGAGAAGAGCTGATACAGTACAATGTCGATGGTACTGATAAAAAGTGCAAGGGTCACAGACAGGATTTGTAATTGTGCTATCTCTAACTCAGACTCTAAGTACAACGTCGTAGACCGCTCGGCCATTTGCTCTCCTAACACATCTATGACATGTGAAATAGTGTAACAAGAACTTGGCTTTAGGGAGCTTTAGGAGCGTAACAAAAACTTTGGCTTGCTTTTATTGAAGAGCACACCACACCGAGGGTTTGGCATAAATATAAGTTTAAATAAGTTACATAGGTCTAATTGAAAGTAAAAAAATTAAGTACTGTATATAAAACAAGCTGGATTGCTGTTATACGAAAATGTTTTATGTTAAAGGGGTTTTGATGGAGAGGGTTCTATCCCCTTCATAGTTACACCACTGGCTCTGTGTCATTTTGATATATCGACCGCCCTGAACGTCTATTATATCATTCATCAAGGTTAGCTACGGTCCACCCATGTCTTATTCGAACCAAGGCGAAGAAGTCAACTACCTATGGCGCGGCGCCTGATGTTAACGTCCTGAAGTGAAGGCATTCTTATGAATTGAACTTCGACACTATCTGATGACACAGAACTTACGGTACATTACTGCCCAATATGAGATATCAAATATTTTTCAAAACACTATTGACTAAATTTTTAATTTTTATTCATTCTGTAAAAATATATATATATATATATATATATATATATATATATATATATTTATGAAATTTCCAGAAGAGAATAGTGTTACTATTATTTTAAAAAGAAAAGGAAAACAAGCTTTTACTGAAATCTCAATATATTGAGCATTCTCATTAACTGTTCTTTAAATAGGTTTAAGTTTAAAAAACTGTCCTATCAGGACCAATCGGTGGGAGTCCTGAGGTCGGTGTGGAACGTAAAAAAGAATTATTCCTTGATGGTATTTCAGTATTTAAATTTAGATGGTCACAGCAATGTGCAGATCCTCCACGGTTGTTCTTTAAATCATTAATCTCATATAGAGGTTTTGTAGAGTTCCCTCTAAAATGTTCTGTTTATATAAAATTTAAACTTAATCGACTTATCATTCTTTTCATGTAGTGGATAGCTAAAAGATCCAAACTTTCACATCAATTCTTTACATTAAAACAACTATTTCATTAGAAAAGGGGGAAAAGTTATATCTTCCTTTAAAACTGTCCACAAAAACATTTACTGTCCAAAGATATAATTCAATCAATAATAGTTTATAATAACAGATCTGTATCAGAGCTAGACTTAAAACACTGCGCTAATCGGTAAAATAAGGTAAAATGTATCTTAACCCTTTATTCGCATCAAATCAACCCTTACCACCATACACTATGTGTTGAAAACTTGGTTGCTCCCCCGTGCTTTGGAATCGTGTCTAAAACACTGCAATGTACTTATTGTGCACCTGATGAGACAATGAGAATACCTTTTTCATCTGGACTACACTGAATAGCTGCTGGGTAACCAGACTGAGCTTCTTTGTAGTGTGGGTCTCTCTGATGTCTCTGAAACGATATAAAGAGTTCGTTTCTACGATAGATTCCAGGAGTCAACTTGTGTCAGTGTCAGATTTTAGCCTCTGCACTAAATGGAAGGTGAATTGGAGCTTAACTCAATATTCCAATATTGGTATCCAATCGACTCTCCCCACTGTAACTTCGTTATGTGTAATAATAACATATTTATCAGTAAATAAAAATTAAAAATAATAATTATTATAAAATAGCATTATAATTATTATTCATGAAACTTTATATCCATAGTATTAAGCCGAGAAGTACTTTTAAATTGAATACAAATTTATTTTTATTTATATAATTATATATAGAGATTGTAATACTTTTATACATTGATGAATTAATTGCGATTACTGATAAAGCACTCAGTACATTTATTTCTATGTTTACAGCTTTCATTCGATACTCGTTCTGTCCGCGCCCATGGGCTACTGGTCTGTGCAAGAATCTTTCCAAACAGAATAAGGAGGAGAATCGATTCGATATACGGAACGAGGGGGAAAGTACTGATAAAAAGTGATCCGGTTACAAACTGGGTTTGAATCTGTACTATCAATAATCCGATTCAAAGTCAAACTCGAGACACAACATCTGTCTCTCCGTATTTCAACTGTATCTCTTACAAATTCAAGATATCTGCACGAAAACTAAGAAATGGTGAGGCAATTCGTTCTGTATAAGGCCACGTTATGGAATACACGTAGCACACAAGAATTTTATGTTATTATTTTTGTTTTTAAATTTGTATTTCATATTTTTGTGTGATTTTAGCCTTAATAGATATAAATAATCGCATAAACAATACCTAAAAACGTATATAATTTAACAAACTCTTTGTAATTCTAGAAAATTACATTCTCATCTTTAAATCATGTCATTGTGCGATTTGATATTCGCCAAAAATATATACAAACCCCATTCAAGCAGCACAAGGGTACATTACACGTTTATCGGCAAAATCAAGATAACAAGTAATTTGGGCGATCTGCTCTGTAACTGTAACAATAACTGTGAGACGGTTATTGAGGGAGTAGTGATCATCAGGGGTGGAATATTTTTCCGTTACGTGAGATGATCATTTCAGAACGACTGATAATGAATACTTCCGACCATCAGTCTTTGGTGGGGGGGGGGGAAGGCAGCACCACGAGGCAACGAACAACAAATATCGATGGAGATTGCACTTATCACGCATTTGAACAAAATGTCAAAAATTATGTCCTTGAAGGCATGTACTCAAGTTTTATCAAAGGCCTTGGCATTTATAACGGGGAGGTGAGACCTCAACTATCGTATTTATGTTTGTAATTTTGAACTATTTAATTAAATAGTGTCAATTGTAAAATAACCTAAAAAATAACTTTAAACATTTTATAATATTTGAGGTAATTATACGTTACGTGCACTTTTAGTACAATTTATGCTACATTCAAAATGAAAAACATATTATAGTCGCCATCTTAAAATTTTTCGAAGTATTGAGAGATATTTTACATGGTTTCCATCGAAAACGAATTAGAATAAAAGTTGGTGAAAATTAACCGATATTTGAAAAATATTTTTCATTTTCCACTGTAATGGTTAATGTCTAAGGTATTTTATTTTACAATGGTTTACAATGGCCAAAGGTTTTATCTTCAAACCTTAGGGGATTTTAAAGCAATATGAAGGTGCTTAAAGTTGATTTATCCTTGGTCTTTCGATGAGTATCGGTTTTAATTCCAATTGATTGAATTATTCATGAATAAATAACATCTGAAAAAACATCCATCCACCATCTGTAAACTGTTGAAGAGATGAGGACATCTTCCAAAAATACTGTCGCGTTTCATTGCAGTTGTATTGGAAATAATATCCTATCGCATACTCATTGCCTGCTGAAATTGGCAATTCGGTTAGCCAATGGCAATTTCTAGTTGTTTGGACCAGGATGTTCCCTTTCTAAGGAGTGTATTTCTCAATATCACGAGAGGTTCAATGCAGTATGACACCGATTTACCAGGAGAGGCTCCTGTAATCTGAAGGTCAGTGTACTCTAAGGAGACAAAGCAAGGACATCAATGTCGAGAGGTTTGAGTACAGACAGATTCAGTATTGATTGCAGAATTATGTCACCATTAGTATCAGATTTGAATATCCGCTTCACGTGTTCATCACGTGATTTATCCAGCCATCTGGAACACACATATCCCCGTCATCTTTTAGACGAAGTCTCAAGGAAATACAGATTTGTGCTTGATCACGACTGAAATTTATTACTTAGTAGCAGTCAGTATTGATATTAGTACCTATTAATAGTATTTCTAGTTCTTCTTTTTTTATTGAGTTTAATTTGAATTTATGTAATTAATTGTTTGTCTAGTGTTGCTTCATGTAATTAATATGACTTACTGTTGCTTCTTTTCCTTATGAATGCCTTTAATCTAGTATGGTTGGCTTCTGTTAAGTATTTAAGTTCGTTATTCTTCGTCTGTTTTTCGTGACAACAATTTTATCGTCTTAATTAATTTATATAATTTAGTTTATTGCTTCTAATCACGTAATATTAATTCTAGTTATTCAGCACAATTACATGCCTGTTTATAATGTTTATTTATTATTAGTTATTGTGTTGCTTGTTGTATTGAGTTATTGTAAAAATATTACTATCCGTTATTATTTATTTGTTATTATTGATTTGCATGTAATATTCATTAATCTAATAGTTTTATTTTTTACTTAGCATTACTTTTAGTATTAGCCTAACTCAATATTATCTTTAAATTATTGGCCAATAGCCATCATTGCATTTTATCAATCTGTATTGTAAATGGTGATTCCGTGAATAAATAAATAAATATCGAGATTTTGGCGCATGAATGGTTTTTAATAAAACCTAGGAACTTTCCTTGTTGGCTTCCGGCATACTATTCTCTCGTAATTTTCGAGCAATATTAAATAAATCTATTACTATTTATATGGATTGTAAGTAGCGGATTGTAAGTAATTTTTACTAAGATTATTAGAACTGTTTATTATTCAACAAAACCGTATCAATAGCTATTGATTCATATTAAATAATATCTTGATTTTCCTCATTATTAAATCACTTCTGCTGTAGATAAAAATCAAACTCTTTCGATGTATAAAAGTCACGTTTGTCTAATGCTTTCCTTAAGTATTCTGTATTATATTACAAAATATCTTTTGCAACATATAAGAAGGTTTTAATTTAGCGGGGGTATTTTTGACACGATCTGAGAATTAATCACATAGTAGTGATTATAGTGATGAATTAGTTATTTATTACTTCGGTAGGGAAATTACTACCTAGAACGATAGTACAGACGTAAAAGCCGTAACTTCTCTTTCGGTGGAAGAGAGAGGGTTCTTTGTAGCTGTTCTAGGCCCTCAATCAATTAATTATCACTATACTGTACTAGTAAACCAAGAAAAAAGTGCCTTGCAATAGCAGGACCCTAAATTTAATAGTTTTGAAAAATTGAAATACCGAAAAGGTAGTAATATTAATTTGGAGCTGATTAATTAACACCACACGCCAGGTGCCGAAAACCAATTCGTATTGTATAAGCTCAAAATCTGGTGGTTTTATTGAAATCCAAGGAAACATTTACTTAAGAATGAAATTTATCGCCAGCTGGAGGTCGAAATAGGAGTTATCGAGAGTTAAACATATGGAACATTAATTTTTTCTCGGAATATATTTTTTCTAGCTTCATAGGCTACAACTGAAGGTCAGATACACAAATGATAACTATGTCACCATCATACGACTAGATAAAGAGATAAAGAGAAAGAGTTCAAAATTACCCCAAAAGAGTTAAAAATATCAGGAAATAATTGTAATTACCATCACACAAGTAGTTTTAAGTAAACCCAACTGTAAAAGGCGTAAATAAATATTGAATTGTAGTCATCTAACCATATACAGGCCTTTGAAGTAATAACATTCAGCCTCTATCTAGTTGTAAATACAACTTCTATTTTTATCTGGAAGTCTACGTTTAAGTATATTATACAAGGAAAAATATAATCTGAAAAAATATTATCGTACCGGCTTTTGAAACCCTTCCATTCCGAACTTCTGCAAAATTAGTGCAGCTGCCGATCTTTCATATCAAAAATTCCTCTCTCGGTTTGAAATAAAACCAGTTTGCGTGCCTTTACATTAAAAAAAAAAAAATGATCTTGATTCCTAGACTAAAAAAATTGTACAATGCGATGCCAATTAGTTGCAGAAAGATATTTCCGTATCTATTAATTTACTTTTTACAAGTTCATGGTTGAAAGATAAAGTGACTTCCTCACAAAAGATATACGCGCGAGGTATTGCACACCATCTCGAGAGAAAGGGACACCGCTCCGGAAGATGTGTTAAACAAGATTAACTGCAGAGGGCTCCACCCACGTGACCACGAAGCACAGATAACACGGAGACAAGGTATCGGAGAGAGTAGATTAGAGAAGATAATTACTTTATGTGTTAACCTTTAAAGTAACTGACTCCTAAATATTTTCTATCAGAATTTAAAAAATGTTATGTCAGGCAAACCATAAATAGACTGTAAAAATATTATTTGTGTTTTTCGTTTTGCGCTCCCGCTACAAAACCATAGTTACTTAAAATTGGAATAATTTACAATTTTGTGTTTATAAAAATAGTATTTAATTACGTGGAATGTTGCTAGATCATACTAGTATAGAATATGTATTCAATCATAGGATCTTTTGTGAATTTTACAGTCGTTACAATTCAATTCAATTCAAAACCTTATTTATTTCCAAATAAAGAAATTAAAATTCCATAATATATACCATAGTAATTTTTAAAATATGATTAAAACATAAACATTTTTTAAATATAGGAAAAAAGTACCCACATAGGCAAGCCTGTGCGTGGGCACGAGTCGTTGAAAAGATAGGTCGACCCACATTGCTGATAAGTTTTAATCAAGTATATAACTCAGATATATAGCGTACTTAACACACACACGCACATACATAAATACATAAACCTAGCTCCCAGTACAGTAGAACTGAAAATATAGTAAAGTAACGGGCCTAGGTTGGTAACAGACAAGGGCTTTAAGTAAAAGAAAATTCCTATCTGTAATAATTGGATGCAATAACGTTCTCCGTTGCCTCTAATTTATAATCTCCGTTACGTCTGAGATTATAAATTAGAGCGACAATTACACTTTTGAAATAATTGTTGCTTGCTTTTAAAAGTTGTATTAAGGGTCGTTCTGGCTCGTGAATTTATCCAGAATAACTTTAAGGTGGGTGGAATTGTGTGATGTCTTTGAATCAAATCAGTAATCTTAGTAAAACATGTTCTTTTTACTTTAGGAGGTTGCATATTATTTATAGGATTCATATTAAGCGAAAGTACCGTAAAGGTCAAATATAATAATCAATGCAAATGTACCTAAATCTATAATTTCCCCTTAAGCCGAGGACTGCAACTTTTCTTATTTGCTAAACATTCTCGATTACCCTAAGTTGATAAGCAGAATTTCTCTCCATCTTATCGTGAAATTCTTGAACGAGGCTTGGTGAGAGCTTTTGATACAAACAAACAAAATTATAGAGGACGTACAAACAACAAACAAAAGTATGTCAGAGAGATTACGGTTCGGTCCTCAATATCCGTAATCATTGCACTCGGCGACTTATCGAGTCAAAGGTCGTAGCAGTATGTGGTAGTTGCACGTTTCGCGAAACAATGAAACTTATTTTGTTCATTTAAGAGAATATGAATTGTAAAATAAGGCATATATTAAGGCCCATTTGTCAATTTATTATTTATAAAATCATGCCTTAAAATAATAAATTTTTCGTAGCAACTCTCTAAACACTTGCAAAGGGATGATTTCATTACAATTTTCGTTGCATAAACTGCCAAATATGAAAATATACCTTGAATATTTTTTTTATTATTTCAAATTATGAGATACACAGAAAAAAAATCTTTTGGCTGAGCGTCAGCGAAGCCCATCACTCGTCGGGGTGGAAAATTCCATTTCCATGCCCTCGCGATATCTCGAAAAGGAAGTGACTTACATATCTAAAGTTTTGCATGAAGCTTATATATATATATATATATATATATATATATATATATATATATTAAAAACACTGAGTTGGATTATTGTAATGTCATGTAACAACTTGTGGTTAATGAGCGTTAGCAAGTATTTTTCCATTGATCTTATTGCTGTTGGTAACCAGTTGTATTAATATTTTATTAATATATTAAATAATTATATATTTAATAATTTTATTAATATTTTATATTATAAATTTTATTATTAATATTATTATTTTTTATATTTTAAATATTTTATCAATATATTTATAATAATAATTATATTATAAATATATTTATATATTATTAATATAATAATATATGTATTAATATATTAAATAAGTTGGTAACCATGATGACATTGAGAAAATACCTGAATATAAAATGTGTAGACAAGGTAAAAAAATCTTTTTTAATATGAGATATATGAACACATGTCCATTACTCTTACTTAAATAAAACATGTATTACAGTGAAAGTCAATGTTGAAGATGACAAGATTCAATTTCAGCGTTGCAGTACCCATCGCATCTCATCAACACTTTTATAATTTTAACACTGGTAGGAACCTAACCTAATGAATAAAAATGTACCATGTGGCAAGATATCTGGACAAAAACATCACCTGAAACACTTAACGTTTTTATGAATCCTAATCTCTACATAGACAACAATGAGTTCTATATTGCTGTATGTCAAACCATGAAATTTTTCTAATACAATATAAACTCAGGAGGCTGATAATGTTTTTTTGTCTGCCGAGAGAGGTGTAGAAAGTTTTATTTTTGTATTAACACAAGACATCTTGAGAATAAAATGTGGTATAGCCTTGAAAGTTTCCTTGCAACTTCAACGAAGCCTGTTACGCTACATGAGGTGTAACCTACTCTTCTTATTGTAAACTCCCCTTAACATAACTTTTTAATCTCCTGTAACTTCCGTACGTTGTACTAAAGTTGGAAGATAAAGTATAACTTTCATATATTATTTTTTCACATGTATTTAGAAATTATTAAGCAATATTAAATTGTATGGGTATATATTCAAACCTTTGTGTATAGAATTTTTTTTATTTTACCGATAAAAACATGGTTTATTATATCCCAGGTTGACAATAAACTGTACTTACTTAATTCAAAATCATGAATTTGGAAACACGCTGAAAACAATGATATCAAAAGATGTTAATGTTGTAGTAAACCTAAATGATTATATACAATGATATTACAATAAATAATTAAATACAATTAAATATAACGCTTTGACTGGGATTTTGTACTAGACGAGCGTACGTCTTTCTTCTCCCTCTCCACTGAGCAGCTCATAAGGTATCATTTAAATTATAAATTAATTATTTTCCATATTAAAATTAACGACCATTTCCTACTGATACACGAATAATTACTAAACACAAAGAAATAGCAATCATGAACATATGATTTATTTTGGTAAATGCACATCTTATAATTAGTTCAAAAATTGCTGAGATAATTACACCAAAAGCATAACACCCAGATAAATCATCTTGTAGAGAAACCCTTCTCCGATGATGGAGATATGAAAAGATAAGAGAAGTCAGAGTAAGCAATACATTGCTTTGGAGATGGTTTTCAAAACTTTGTTTTTGTTTAAAACAGATAGTTGCCTACATGTTTTATAAAAATAAAACGATTTCATAACACTAAAATAAAATCAAGGAAGTAAAAGACCAGAAATAATATTTATTTCAGAAAACGAAATATACTCAACTCTGTATCACAAAATTTTTGAAGCTAATGTCCAACTTTAAGAATCATGTATTATGCACTTAATTCCAAAGTTATACATTATGAATATATTTGGCCATTATTGCAGTTCTTCTAAACATAATGTGTCATAAACAACAAATGGAAACACGCACAAGGTTTAGTACTTTACATCACAGCAAATACGCATTTGATTGTTGAATAGCGATAGGTACACTGACGTTATGAACAATTTACAATGTACAATTACATTTACTACTATACTATGGTTTATGTATATAAGAGATTGTACCCTCAATGAAAGTATGCATCATAAAACGGGTATTAATTCCGCTTGTCCAGAAAAGTAATTCAATGACAGTGTTTAATTCATAGCACTTTGTTGTAAGAAACATATTATTTTTAAAATAGTTTTATACAACCACGCTTTATCTTAAATCGCATCTAATGTTTGTTTTTGGCATTATACTTTTTAGTCTATAAAATGTCGCCTTAAAACATTGTGTGCTATAGGCTTTGAGTTTCTTTCGTTTTCTAAAATAAAAACGTTTTTTAGTTTGTAGTTCATTGAATTTATTTTAACTTTATGAAGGTGGTTCAATTAATTTTAAAATTTGTATTATTATTTCCATTTGGGTATTCGATCCAAATAATTAGTTATGCAGATTAAAAATATTCAGAAACTAGAACCTAATAGTTATTAAAAATTCCAATCTCCCAACTTAATTTTGTACCTTAATTCCCTGATGAACAATTTCATCATTAGAACTGTAATGAACAGATATATATATATATATATATATATATATATATATATATACATAAATATATATATACACATAAATATATATATATATATACATAAATATATATATATATATTTGCTAGCGTCTGTGAGGTAATTAATGTCATTGGACGAAAACAACATCTCGGCATCTAATTCTTGTTGCTATATGTCGTGTTTCAAAGGACTCCTACATAAGAGTTTTCTGAAATATTAATTTTGACTAGATGGATGATTTAATTATTAATTATAGATTGATTAATTTAGATTTTATTATTTGAGAAAATCCCCGCATTTAATTTTGTGCCGTTGCTAGGAATGGATTTTGATCTTCCCCCTAAAATAGGTACATTACTCAGACCATTATCGTAAACAGATATATGTTCCCAAGCATCTGTGAGGTAAGTTATAGTAATTAGAAAAACTAAATCTTGTTCCGTCTTTTTTCTCTATACCTTGTTTTTAAGGACTCATACAGGAGCCATTTTTGAAACCTTGGTGTAGACAAGGAAATTTCCCACAGCAATTGTGGAATCTTAATCCTAGAGTGATTTGGATAATGCCAACATCCGCACTCAATCCTGTCCCTTTGCTCTAGGACGGATGTTGTGTTCCTTCCAATAGGGACCCACTCCGAAGCAAAACCCTAAAAGTGATGTTCTCTTGCATTTCTGAAGTGAATTGTAATAATTGTACGAAAACGGCAATTTGCTTTGTCTGGCTTCTCCACATTTGTTTTACATGTACCGTAACCAAATTAATTCCTTGGTCATATACTTGTCCTTAAAAAGTCTATGAGGGACCATTATGAGGTAACCCTATTTCGTTTGAAAAAGATTAATCAAAATCAGTTCAGTAGTTTCTGAAAAAAAAAAAAAAACGATGGATATACATAAAAAAGGGACGTAAAAAGGCCGTATTGTACAACCTCCTCTTTTTTCAAGTCGGTTTAAAAATATAAAAAGTATGTACAAATTTTAAAATAAATAGGCCTTCGTATTAAAACATTCTTTGGTTTTTTTATAAAAATGGCTCTCTTTGTATAATTTTCTAACATTAAGACACTTAAAGCGTACGGTAATAAGACTTTTAAATCCTCTTCCTTTTCATCCAGCCTACCAATCATAGGAAGACCTACATGAATGGTGTTAGAAAGGCATGTAATGCCTGATTGCTCCTAGTCTGAAGCTGCCGAGAAGTAGTTAACCGTTGACTATAGCAGATCATTAGGAGAGTGGCGTGGCGTGGGGTAATGGGAGAGAGGGTATGAGCGATACACTGGTGCGAGAGAGAGGGAGTTACGGCTTTGTTACATGTGGGATGGGAGAAGAGAGTTTAGCGGTGGATGACTTGATCTTACTGTCTGATGACGTACCGAATAATTGAGAAGACGGTTCCAATCCTTTTAAGACGAGTGAATATTGAATATTTCTAGTTGTTCGAATGTTACTAGTACGGAGAGTCATTAATTGTTGAAACGAAAGTTTTCTGATTGTATGTCTGTTTTACAACATGATATCCTGATAATATAACCGTTGGAAAAATATAGATTATTGAATATTTCTAGTTGTTTGAATTTGTACACAGTTTGCAGAGTCACTAATTGATAAAATGAAGCCTTTCTTTTTGTGTTTCTGTTTTATCAAATGGTATCCTGATAACCGTCTAAGCTAGGATATTGCTTTAGTATAGATTCCTGAAAAATGTGGAGCTGAATGTCCCTTCACATAGAATCCTGATAATCGTATGAGTTAGTACGTCTTATCACATCCTGATAATCGTCTCATCTAGAATTTCTCTGTGAATGAAATTCCAATCATCGTATGAACTGGAATGTTTCTTCATCTGGTATACTGATAACCATTGACCTATAGGACTAAGGAATCTTGATAGTGTAGTCGTAGCTAGAATGTTGAATATTTACATGGAATACTGAACTGGAATAATCATCCGAGCTAATATTTTCCAAATCAACAAACATAGGCCTATAGTAATTTGCAAGAAAATTGTAAGCACAGTGCAAGAAGTATAGATTCAACAGTATTTATTGGTAATAACAAATTCGTTTGGATGAACATAGTGATGACATTCTAACATTATTTACTCCTCCCGTGAGTTTGAATAATAATCCAAAAATGGTAACTCCCAAAAGTAAGTACTCCTGTGGGATTTTCCGCTTATTACTTATAACCGTGGCATCACAGATGGAAATCTGGGCTGTTCTTTATTATAAAATGGAATTTATTTTGTCTATATATTGCTTGTTTTATAAGTGACTACTCCAATTTTCAAGAATTTACACCAAATATATACGAGGTAAAGTTAACTGCTGAGATCCATTAAAATCGACCACTATCCCAGAACTATTGGGTTCAGAAGAATTTTAGGATTCGTGTAAGCATACACAGTGTACACATATATAGTATTTGTATGTATATGTTGACCAAGTGTTTTGTTTTGTTTTGAAAATCCCAAGCAAGCAGATTTGTATGTATGCTGGTATTTATCACATGGTATCCTGATAACCGATGGGCTAGAATGTCTCTTCACATGGAAGAAAAATATACAGAATATTTAATATTTCTAGTTGTTTGAATGTTGCCAGTATGCAGAGTCATCACATAAGATGATGTAAATAATTCATTTTGAACTTTTCGTGGCCGATTCTTTTAGATCTCTTCAGACGAACATGGCCCAGATTTCAGGACTCACGACTGTGACAGCGGCACATCCATACGCTACGCTAAAAGGAAGGTGAACTGGAACTACTGTAAACTCAACATTCACAATAGTCTCTAAAGATGTGAAAAATCCCGTAAGAATTACGTTATAGTAAAAAAAACGCAATCAATTAATCTTTTTAAACATTGTTTTATGACAGCACAACCAAGTGTTCAAATTACTTTACCCACTATATTCAATTTGTTACATTTATAGTCTTGAAAACATTGAGTAAGCTCGATAGTTACAACACTTATTTCAGCCTTTTCTGCAACCGCTGTTGCGCAAAAAAATATTAATACATCCGTTTATAAAAAATAAAAGTTTTAGTAAAAATATATTTTAAATGTACATTTCAGCAAATATCATGTATATGCAGTGCTTGCTTGGCCAGTAATGTGATGCAGATATCAAAAACAAAATTACTGTCTAACTTTTGTGGGACTAGAAGTATCTTAGCTGGAAGTAAATTGCAATGGTTGAAAGTAGGCCTTTATGACAGAAGTAGGTTTCTTAATCGTGGAAAAAAGGAAAGTTATATTTTGGTACAACAAAAATACTAGGACCGGAGTATAAAACATTGGATTTGAATCAGAATATTCCATTGATTTATTTAATAAAATAATAAAAATTCATTAATAAAAATATATTTTACATTCCCTTGTAGTATAAAACATTGGATTAGAATCAGAATATTCCACTGATTTATTTAATAAAATAATAAAAATTCATTAAACTAATATTTTTTTAGCATATAACAATAAACTTAAAATAAAAATAGATTAATACACAAATTAAAACAATTCAACAATTTTAAATCAAATATAATACGAATAAAGTATATTTTACATAAAACATTCTTATCGTGATATACTACAGATTTATACATTATCGGTTTTAAAATTGAAAACGTGTGACGTAAAAAGGGCTCGAAATGCATTGCTAATTTGTTTCTGTGATTAAAGGTCTACAGCCGATGAGTATGGAACAGAAATAAACATCTCATCAGCCGCAATTTGACGTTATGTTGTGAGAGGAGATGTTACTTCACCTGACCAGTGGCGGCGGCGCGGCGGTGCGGGGAGAGGAAAGTGAATGTGAGACGCGCCACCCTCCGCCACCGAGTGGCAGTCAGGATCGGCCAGTCCTGAGCGCAGGATGCCAGGACCAGGATCAGTAAGGATGAGTGTCCTGTGTCGGTGTGTGACGGCGTGTCTCCTCGCTAACCTCGCGGTCGCGATCACCAACCAGGACTCGGAGAGTGCAGAGTTCACCGACGTACCACAGGTGCAGAATTATTATTTATAACTAATATTTATTTATTTAAAAAATTCAGGACAAAAATTAGATAAAAATGTAATTAAATAAACTGAATTGATTAGGGAATATCTTATTAAATGCCTCATCGTGAACGACATTTCAAAAATAATTCCCATAAATTATCAATAATAGAAGACCATTTTAAAGAATAAAATAAAATAATTAAAAACATTAACGCTTGGATAGAAGACTAGTTTATAAAATAAAATAATTAAAAACAATAACGCTTGGATAGAAGACTATTTTATAAAATAAAATAAAATATTTAAAAACAAAAACGCGTGGATATAAGACCATTTTAAAGAATAAAACCAACAATTAAAAAATTAACGCGTGGGTGTTAAAATATATAGTTTTTATTTTCTTTAAATACACTTCAAATTTATTAATAAGTAAACATACTTACTTGATAATTAGTACACACAAAGTAATCTCAATTTCAATTAGAAATTAAGTAAATTATAATTTGAATTAGTGCTACGTTTTAATTGTAACAAGGTTTATACAGTTTAATGGATTTATAATTTAACTGTTATATTCAAACTAAGGGAGACTTCTGCGTGCATGACGACTATGGTTCGGTGCGCTCGCTTGTTTTTGCACATTCATTCTTGGGTCCCCAAAACATGTACATTATTATGTCCTTCTCAGTTGGCCTAATCCAGGTCGATGTTTTTTCTCTTGTTTTTGTACATTTTAACCAGAAAATATGCAAACTTACCATGTGTCATACTGGGTAAATTGTTATGATTTTCTACAATCTACAGGTTTCGAGAATTTTAGTTAAAAATTTTATTACATGTTTTTGGCTTGATGGACACAACTTACCCTTTTTTTATCCAATTTCTGTATTCCATGAGAAATGACATTTTTTCAAGTCTTAGTTCATAAGCACATACTGGAATAAACATTAGTTTATCATGTGGTGGCCAACTTAAGTTAAGTATACAAAGTATACTAGGTCATTTAAAGTTTTTGAAAATTAGTGAATATAGTTTTCTTTTTTAGAATCCCATTTCCCACAGAAATTATAAAATCTTAATTGTAACTTTTTAATTATCAATATAATTTATAAATACAAATTTGTTAACTTCATTCGAGTACGTTTCAAATCATTAACATTTTACATAAGACGTAGGAACATTTGTTTCTTTTACCAACCCCTTAAACACCAATTGCCATTATTCAAATTACAAAAATATATTCAGATTATGGTTGAGAAGACATTTGAGTTAACATGTTATATGTAGACATGTGTTAATTTGTCTTAAATGTACTGGTGCGATATTAGAAAAATATTAAATTTTAATCTTTTGGCTCCCGATGCAATAAGTTTTTACTTAACAAGCCCGAACTGAAGGATGGGATGTCCTTTCGTTATCTATATACACATATCACGGGGGTAGATCATATATTTTGTGTTGAAATTTTTCCGTAAGAAATACATGCGGAACATTTTGTCTCCATAAGTACTGTAAAACTCAGAAAGTGGACAATTTATAAATTTTCCTTGTAGTTTAGGACCGTGTGAAATAGAACTAGATCAACTACAAGCTTCAAAATCTTACTTTATCAACACATTTCTGGTCTCTAGTAAAAAGCTGCATTCTTTATTTTTATTACGATGTTAATAAAAAAAATTTAAATGTTGATTTATATGATTTTTAAATAAGTAAGATGGAAAGAAAATTTTAAGTTTGAACAGTGACGTAGAGTATAAACAAACATAGATTGTTTTCATATTTCAGATGCACGCGAGAAATGTATTTCTAAAGAAATGTGTAAGTCTAATCAGTATTACAAATCTTGCAGACAAAGAATAATTTAACAAAACTTTCCAATTTGTTTAAATTTTCAATAAAATTCTACCGTTGGTTGCTTATTTATGATTTTTAATCGTAAATTGACATATGCCACATTAGATAGAAGATATTGAGAGAAATCTAAAGTTGCATTTATAGGTTATTTAAAACGGAAAAATTTCATCATTATTACAGCAGAGTTAATAAATTTCAATAATAAAATACAGATTATTAATACAAGGTAGAAGACCGCCACACTAAGTGCCGCAAATTTGTATGCAAATTTCAACTCTATTTATATCTCATTTCAGCGGGCTATATGAGCTACAATGTCACATGTTAGAAACTGGTTGTAATCAGTTTGTTTACAAATTTATTTACTGAGAAATTCATCATTGCCATCATAGTGATCCATGAAACTAATGTAAATTTGTCTTGGTCTTAACCCTTTCCATCCCAGACATTTTTTTTTAATTTGTTCCAAAAATCCCAAGTATTTTTACTAATGACATACCCAAAAATCCTAGGCTCTTTAGTTAATTTTGTCGCGTTTTACTAGAAAACCCATAAAAAATTTATTATGAAGCAAATTTATTAGTTTAAGTGTTAATTAGCTTCCTAAATATGTTATATATACTATAAAATAAAATATAAAAGGACATACAAATATTTACAATAACTTTTTTTTATAATATGTACTTACCGAAAATATTTTTAGGATTTTTTTACTTTGTTGCGTTGTGGATGGGCATAAAAAATTATTACGATCAGCCAAACCCCTTAGATTTACACGCGCTATCATCGAACGCGATGTAGCTCATACAAAAATGAAGCTTCATACAACATTTCCATTCGTAGTTGTTTACTAGTTGATTACTTTTTTCTCGAGATATCAAGTTATCGTTCTCGGACAGACAAAGATATACACACAGACAGCCCCTTCGAGTGATAGGCTTTGCTAACGCTCAGCCAATAGAAACTCCGTAAGAAACGATACCATAAAAAAGTTGCCAGGGCATCAATTAGTGACTACACACATGCACACTGATGCCAAAGTCGTAGTTGTCTATTTCACTAAGGCGGAAATCCAAATAAGTAAAAACAACGTACACAAGCAGTGGTAGGCAGTAATTCTCAATTAACCACCATTCCAGCACCATTCATCGCCTTTAGACAATGGTTCATTAAGACCTACAACGGAATACGCTTCCCCATTAACACCGCAGATGACTTGCCATTTAACCATTTCCGTTGTAGCATGAGATGCCATTACTTTCATCCTATCGCTCCATCAATGCCCAGTATTTAAGACTTTGCATATGTTTTGATTTATCTTGTAATATTTTATTCATTGTCACTTTTTACTCCCCGTATAACCGTATATTTACTGCTTTGTAGTGTGGTACTCTTCCGGCCAAAATAAACTCACCTTCCATACTTTATTCTCAAATTGCGGAGGGACTCCACGACTTCCAATAAATTATATCGATTATGTAATAACTTTAATATTTCCATTGGAGTTACTATATATTGTAAGACATTAAAATTTGTGATCTACCCATGTAAGTGAAATTGTTTCAGTTATTAGTACAGATTAACGTGAAGCAACTCTTTGGCAAACTGTTAATTACTAATTAATAATAAATTAATTCCGCACGATAGTAAAAATATTAACGATCTGTTTAGATATATATAAAGATGCTATCTTGTCCACATTTATTGTCCTGTTTTATTACCACGGTTCCTTAATAAAATGTATAAAAATCTTAAATTTTATATTTCTCTAATGTTATGTCTAACTGTATGTAATTTGTCAGCAGTAAAAATGGAAAATAGTATTGTAAAAAGAAAAAAGAAGTTGAGATAGACACACCCTCTATAACTGTGGTGGTTATGCGACTCAATGAGCTGTAGTAAAATGACCTTGATTTTCTCCCATACGAATATAATCTTAGACCTAATGCACTTAAACGCCCTTATTTTGATTGTAACGTTATGGGAGATGCCTCATTTTAAAAATACGACTAATTCGCATCCAAAATTTCTTTAGTTTCTTTTGAGAAGTGCATAACTTTAATATTTCAACAATAAATTACAAAAATTTTGAGATTTTTCAGAATAATCTGTAAAATTGTAAAAATAGAAAAAGTTTGGATGCTTATTAATTATTTCTCTAAAATTAAACGTCCCCCATAATTATAGTACAAGTGCATAAGGTTTAACATTGTTTTATGGGACTAAAATTAAGATAGCCACCAGTACAGCCGCCTCTTAAAGCTATATTTTCCCCAAAAATATCTAGGCGTGAGTCTCTAAAACAATCGAGATTTGACAAAAAAAAAAAACAAAAAATAACCTCAGTCAAGGATGAGATTTCTTTTTGTGAAAATCACTTCTTTCGCAATTTATATTAATCTCATTATCGTGGTTAACCACAGGACAGAATTAATTATGTTCATTTTTTCGTTTGTTCCCAAACGTATTTTGAACTGACTATGAATATTTCCCCTAAAAAAATAAATATTTTCCCTATAATAATATTTACTTAAGTTTAATATTATTAGAATCTATTTTCAACAAATTACAAAATAATTTGAGATCACATCAGTCATTAGTTTCCAGTTGAAAAGCCCTTATTAATTGAACATTGAAGTTATGATAATTTAAACTGTTATAAACAAATGTCGCTGTATTTATACAGTGGTATTTTTACAATGTTGATCTAAAAGATTAATACATTTCAAAAAACTAAATATCTAGGTTATATCTGACTCAACTCTTTGTAGGGGTTATAATTTATTTAAGGTGCAGCGAAAACATGTATTTACACCGAGGAACCCTTATTTTGGCAGCTTGATGTTAATTCCTGACTTTGTGTGCGATTAGTTATGAGTTCCCCATTTCTTAATTAGTTCCCTAAAAATAAATAAAATATCTACCTTTTGAGGTGACAATTGGTAATTTTGAAGACCATATCAAACGACAACACTTACATTTTCTGAAGGAGTAAATTTTTCATCCATTAAAATTTACATTGAGGGAATTAGAACTATTTAATCATCCCTTAAATACTTTAACATCCAAGGTATCCAAGGTTCGTGGTTGGATATCTAAAATGTCCACGTACCATTGCACTTTGTATTGCACTTTAAAATTTCCACATATTATTTAGAGCTGAATGACTGTAATGTTCAATTAATTTGTAATAATATTAAAAAGGCAAACAGGGTTTTCTTTCAATCCCGAAGAAGAGAGAATAAACAGATGCAAAACTGTTGTGACTAATTGCTACAGAAAGTGAAACTATGGGACTCGGCTAACCTATAATTAGAGGACGTGTAGGGTATTCAACATTTTCTCAGGGCACGTCACGCGTGCGTGTGTCGGCGATTCCTCATTGAGTCCCTGCAATTCCATTGTCCCTAATAAAAGTGCAACTATTAAAGTCATTCTTAGAGTTCGTTATGGCACACAATGGTTTGTTAAACCAAGTTTCTATATTCGAAGTACATGACTCAGACCACCCTCATAAATGGTAAATGTTACAGATGAATTGTTGGTTAGAAATATAATTTGTAAAAATAATCATTGCATTAAATCATTGAAAACAGTTACTTTTTGAAGTTTCGGATGATTATTTGTGATCATATGCACATACAAAAATCGAAACCTTGAAATTTGTTTCAGGTAAATACAATAAATTCTCGAACGAATATAATAAGATAAAAGTTCTTAAACATTTAAATGTTTATGTATCGTAATTTTCACTTGTTATAAAACATTGAGCTTTTTATTGCTAGGATTTCTTAACAATGCTAATTTCGAGGAAATATTTACTATTGAAAATTCCATTTTTAATTCATTAAAGAATAACATTGTGTACTATATAAAAGGTATTTGAGTCAACAATGCAAAAGTTTCTTTCGTACTACCCTGACTAAAATTATAAATATTTTATCTCATGTAAACCATATGGCTATTTTGAAAATAATTTCAAAATCTAGCAAAACTTACACATTTAATGTTCAAAATTTACAGGATATTCTTATTTTACAGTATTTACTGACGAGTTGATGGAATTATTCAATATTATATGATTGTGAAAGATGTATTTAGAGCAAAAGGATTATTTTTCTTAATGCGCACATGAAACAGTTAGGTTTTTATTCACTTATCAATACGTCGATGAAGCTTTAAAATTTTCTGCTGAATAAAGATGAACCTTTTTTGGCAAGATCAAATATGTTAAATTGTCTTGAAAGGTATTCTAAGGATGTAGTTTCTATGAATTTTATTACGGATAGAATTTTAAAGCTCTGTACTTACTGTATGGAAAATTAGCCTTAATGAATATCTTGCAGGTTCTTCGGGCAAGTTGTGAGTCACCTTTTTGGGGCGTCTCCAGTTCTACCCAGAAAATTTAGATGGATATTATATAAATTTTGGTATTTGTGAAATGTAATAAATAATTTAATAAAATAACACCTTTCCACGTGGTTATCAGGAAACAGATTTCTTGTCATAATTAGTCTTTAAAAGTTTTTACATCTGTGTCAATCAGATTTTATCTTCATGGTCTACTCTTCTTTCTTGATATTTCCAGTTTGAAATCAACTCAGCCTCAAAAGAGATATCTTTCAGTCTTTGAATGTGGATTTTCACAGTTCATTTCTTTCTTGTGTCTGAGGGCTGCATGCATTCTTTTAGACATTTAATCTTAATAATTACTGGAATCAAAGTACTTTAAGCGATACTTTTTACTGGTCTCTTTGCATCCTATGTATTTTTAACAACTGATTATTTTAATCTTTCTGTTATATTTTTAACACAGTTAACTTCCCCATTCGTCATCAAGGACCATCGTCTTTTGGTTTCTTCCCACTTTAATCGGTTTTTTCCGTTATGTCTCCTAAGCAGTTGGTTGTAGTATTTTTCCTTGTTCAATTCGTTGTTTTGGATTATAAAGCGGTTTGTAACTATGCTATTGTAATATTATATAAATCTATGGAGTTTTCTTTTTAAAACTGATTTCTCTTCTATGTTCTGTTGATAGTTCAAGTCTCAGGTACCTCAGTTGCAACCTGAGTCCCCTGTAAGTGTTACTGGGCCATTACGGGTCTCTGGTGGCTTACCGTTGTGCTTTCAATTCATTAGCACCATTAGGTAACATAGGCAAGCTAGTCTACGGAGTCCATGTTTACAAGCCACCATTAACACCAATCTGCTAGCGGTCATTAGACTATCTGAAATAGCACTGCACGTGGCAGATTCCTTAGCATAAAATATGCATAGAGGGTTGCAGATGATTTTATTACTTAAGGATTTGTGGATCTTATTAATTGCTAATTAATAAAAATATAAATTCATTCGTTGAAAAGAATAGAGTTTATTAATTAAAATACAAAATAAACTAACACTTTTCAATTCAAACTCTAATGGCTTAAAATTAATAAACAAAAAAAAATTAAAATGAACCCTATCTCACATAGTCCTTATGCATAAATTAAATGTTTATTGAAATTAATTGTACTCTACTTTCTTAAAATTTTGGGATTTTATAACCATGAAGATGAAGTACCAAAATCACTTTTTTAAGGAATGGAATAGGACTAAGCTATTCGTTTATTAAAGCATCGAAGGAAACACGAAATGGTCGAAAGAGATGAGAGGGAGAGATGGATGAAAGAGTGTGATGAGCCGATAGTATAAAGATTTAGATTTGAAATTTGGGTTAGTCATCGTTTATATTTGTATGTCATAGCTTCGATTCAGTTTTCTATTTCTAAATTAGTGATCAAAGAAATTTTAAACTTTTCAAGCCGAATTCACTGTGATCATTTCAAACTACCTCAAGCGGCATGAAAAAGATATTGATAAGAAAGAGTGTATAAAACATAGTTTGTTGTGCGTAATGTATTTTTCATTGGATGGTAACTATGCACATAGGAATCGATTTAATTGAACGAAACATGATCAGTGGACGATTGTCCTAATACCGAACAATTCCTGTGATTTTTAAATTATAGAAATTTTAAGTCAATATTTTGAGATAAATTTTGCAAAGGCATACTGCTAAATGTACCTGATATATGTTTGTTCTATAAATATTGCAAAATGCCTCCTCCACTAAGGATGGGAGTTTCGAGATGGTTTAAGAGTTTCACAGGCATAATTATGCTAATTGTGGAATGACGGTGAAATTTCACACGACCCGGTGGGGAAAGGCGGACCGGAAGATACGGAGACCGCAAGTCTGTTGTTTATCCGCACTTTGGTTACTGGAGTCCCTGACGTACGTATTACCTAACCTCTGCAGCGTTCGGTAATTAGAGAGCGTTGGAGGTGGAGATTCACCGTACAAAGTTGTGGTCAGTCAGTAAGTGTTATTACGTCAGACTGTCTATGCCTTGCCGCTGTAGCATTGGCCAGTTATAACTCAGAGAAAGATAGCAGAGGACTATCAAAATCCTCTGAAAAATAGATATTGTTGGAAAATTAAAAGTACTTTCAAAGTAAATAAGGCCATTCATCTCATCATGAGTGTTGGCGTTGTCCCCAACGCCAAACAAGATGGCGTGTCCAATTGTACACATCACGTAACTAATCCAATTATGTGTTTACTTGGATGATCACTTCATAATATTTCGTTCATAATATTTGTATTGTTGCATTTAATTACACTGATACAAACTGCAATGAACTTCACTCACGGTCAGCCTATTACAAAATGGCATTTCTGTCTGTTTGTCTGAACGGTATCTCAAAAATTAATTGACCTTGTTGAAATTGACTAGAATTGAAATTTTACATAAAATGTCACCTCTATAAGGAACATCGATCCATGATATTTGGTTGAATGTTAGCAGAGAGATAACTCAAGAATGATATTCTTACCTGACAAAGGGGCTGGATTTCAACCCTCGAAACGTTGTGCTATACATTCTGTAACGTATAGCGATGTCAAATATCCGAAATCCTAGCATCTTTCAAACCCCCCATCGCCAATAACATACTTTAAACAAAAAATGTTTTGGGTACGTATAGAGACCGTGAGACCGAAAATACGAAACTTTGGTATTAGGATTTCGTATTTCAATGCTAGAATAATTTTAGAGCAATTTGACCACAGTCTATAGACTGCATTAGAACAGCGTATTTGATAGCACTAGATTCAATAAAAGTTGGAAAAAATAAAACATGTAATTCCACATTCACTCATATTTAGAATAATTTTGTGCTTTATTGTGTACAAAAATCCAAAAATAAATGTTTATTATTTTATATATAAATAAATATTGTATAATTGTTTCATTATTAATTGGAGCTTTGCACCTATCAATAATTAAAAGTTCACGACTCCTGTTCTGATTATATATTAACATTTTTCTTTAAAATCCCTAAAATTCCCGCAGTATTGAATGAGACTAACAAAACCGAACTCATTGGATAGCAATTGTTGGTCATAAAAGTTGACTACAACTTCTCTTTCACAAAGGAAAAGCCACAAATTGGCGTAGACGAAGAAGTTTTACCGATACTAAAGCATCACCTGTGGAGAACAAAGAGATACACAAAAAGGTGTGTAAAAATTGAATAGGCGTAATGAATGGATGGATGGTATGCTGTAAGTTAAACTACGAGAAAGTCTTCTCGTTTGGATTTTGTTGAATAAGAGACATCCAATAAGAAGCGTTAATGAATAATATTTAAAAATAACTCAAAATATATGTAAATTCCATTAAAATAAAAATGTCCGTATTTCTAGTCCATCGTTACAATATTCTGTCATTACGTAATATTACTCGATATAGTAGTATTAATAGCTTAGCATTCTTTTGGAAATGTTCTCGACCATTTTCTGAGAACATATAAATACTGACTATCAATCGTATTAATATACGATAATTATCAAATCACGAAAAAGATTTCTTAGTTATTCTACAACTCTTAATTTGTCAATCAGTTATATTTTATCATAGGCAAATTATGAACTCTAAGTAATAAACTCTAACCTTGATATTACAGATTTCATAAATGTTGCTGAGAACAAAGCCTTTTTGGTTGGTAGCAATTATTTTTAGGGCATAATAATTTATAAGCAGCTATACGGATAACATGATCATAAGCTGACAGATTCATAAAACCTTATCCTCAAATATTCTACAAAGAAATAAAATATTTGAGCAACTACCACATAGAGATGACGTATGTGCAGAGTTGATGAGACTTCGTCACCTCAGAGACAGTGAACTCTTTGATTGCCCCAGAATATTCAGCTGATTTCGATCATTTAAGAAACACTCTAGCACTCTCCCAAGATTAAGTAAAAAATTGGGCCACTACAATGTATTAAAAGCAATTTACATATTATACATATAAATTTAGTTAAATATTCGTATTGGAAAAAAATGGCAAAATGTCTAATATTATGTTTGAGAGTGAATTAATTTAACTTAAGATAATACTGAAAAGTTTTATGAAACCTAATCGGCTAAGTCAATCAAGCCTTCCAAACACCACATATAAAATACACCAGAATAGGTTTATGAAATAGAATAAAGCTTGTAAAGAAATTCACAAGCTATGGAAATAGAAATCTTAGGATGGTTCATTCTGGTGATTGTTCGTTCAGCTCAGTAAATTACCTGCTAATTGACCCTACACCGAGTACAATAAAAACCGATCTGTCACTTACATCGGATACCCGTGAGCGGCATATCATTTTCCGGAATATTGAGGTAAAAGGTTGATCGATAGGTCTAGCTAAGATTTGTTTCAATGGATGGGACTCCCTTAGTGTCAAATGTCTTTAAAAACCTACATATATGGGAGTACTTTCTCTAAGGACTGCGTGTAATAAGAGATTTCCAAAAATATACAGAGCTAAATTATTTAACAAACATATACTTCATATAAGAATATCATTCTTTACAAATTCAGAAACCACTTTAATTTACAACGTTTTGCAAAATACTTTTGTGGAATGATGAAAGTAATGGATCAACAATTCTTTACTGAAAAGACTTTCAGTAAGGACTTTGGGTAAAGACATTTTTTACCCAAGAGACACTAAACTGGTTACCGACGTGCTAAGGGGCGTCTCCTAAACACTGAAAGTGTGAAAGCTCCAACAATTTGCGAGGTAATGGCGTCGATACCGAAATATCTGAGGGTACTCGAGTGGATTTCTCTCAGCCAATTTTGGGCGATGATTGACATCCTTGTCGAACACCGCCATCCAGGTCATCTCCAGCCAAGAGATACCTTTGATGTATGGTGTTTCAAGCCAGATGTAGCCTACTCTTTGGACGCAATAAGTCTTTGAAACTTCTTTGAGGAGGTCGGTTCTGCTGTTCTTGAAGAAAATGTGATATCGCATTCCTTTAAATTTAGACAAATTGTTATTTTTCCAGCAAAAGTCTCTACTTAAGAACCGTACGACTTTTGAGAATAACTTGAGGTATTATTAACGATTGCAATAGACATTCTTTATGCTTTTCATAGACAACATTAACCTCAAGCCGTTATAAGCCTTAGTAACCAACTAGGCAAAATGGCAGATATCCTATAACAGTTATTTATTCACTAGAAAATAGGAGAAATAGAATAACTAACATAAATAATATGTAATGTACATTACATTAAGAAATGTATAGTTGACCCCTATACCTTGGATCTCTTGATACTCCCAAATTATGGAGTTTTTTCTATACATAATGATCGATTTGTAGTAAACACCCTTTAAGTTGAAAGTAAAAAATATGGTCTATGAATGATTAGAAAACTACTCTATATCCCTGTGCATATATTGTATGCCGTGATGTAAAATACAGGAAATAACAACTAAGGTATATTCAGATTTAAAAAGGTAAACTCAAATATTACTATCACGTGTGTAAGACACGATGTGTCGCCACAAAATCAAATCTAACGACAGGCCTATGGAACACTTTCTATCTAACTCACAATTTTTTATAATGTAGGCGATCATTTGACTGGTTACTTGCCAGTTATGAGACTGATCTTCGGCCTGTCCCCTTTTAAATTTTCTATAGTTTAATCGTGCGTCATTCGCAGCAATCAGCACTCCTTAGGATTTTCAATTTAAACTGTTATTTTATTTTTATGCTATCACGCTTAAAACGTAATACAATAGTAACATGTATCTTTTGTTCTGAACTTAACTTACAACTTCACATCAAAATATCATTTTTTTAATTAAAGGACTCTCCTACTCTTTCGTCTTTCAAACTTGACATGCAATGGAATTCACTGTTCACTGAGACGTCAAGAAAGTGATGTAAATGCACGTTACGAAAGTAAGTAGATGCTCTATCAAATCTAGAATCAGATGTAGACCGCAATGATGTCGGATTGTCAACCAAAACCTGACAGTAGCTGTCAAATGTCACAACTCTCCCACAACCTTCACGGCCTGTGGTTCTGAACAGACGGTTAAACCTGGTTGACAACTGGTCGTCGCGGCGGTCGTTGGTGGTCGTTCCTCCACGCTTTCCGCCCTTTCCCATTAAACCAGGCTTGGCGCGACAGTGCTAGGTTTGCATCAGGATTACATTGCCATTAGCTCACCACCTGCGCGGCGCGGTGGAGGAATTCACCTATGATGATGATTTGATAACCCATCGTAACATTGCTTGACGCTTTAGTTTCACTTTCTTGCTAACACATTTATACTAATGTATTTACTCTCGTTTCGATCTTTACTTCATAGCAATTTTCTTTCCAAACAATTTTTATTTGTAATTACTTCCTGGTATGTATTAATTAATTGAACATTTCATATAAACCGGGACTGAAGAGTACACCGCCTTTAATAAATAAAGTACGTTCAGTTTGTACTTGAATTTTCTTATAAAATATCGTAACGGCCAATTTCTTAAACTAGACCTCAAGGATTATTTTAAAACGATTAGTCTCATGAGGAGGACGATTAAAAAACAAATTTTGTGTTGATACGTTTTACTAAATCACAAATTGGAAAAGAAACTCAAGGGGTTCCAATTCCCAACAATAAAATTAAATACTTAAATATCGCAACATAATGATTTAAAGTTCATGTTCCTGCAACAGTAATGTAAATGAAGAGATTAATTCAATTGTTTTAATTATAATTGCAAGGTAGGAATATGGAAAACTGTCTATACCTAATTACCACCAAAAAGGACCAAACGTTACTCTAATCATGCCAGGACTTCTTCTTTGTCCCCTCTCGTTGGAGGTTATGTCCATATCCTTGACGGCACCCTGTCCAGATGAACGAAATCACAAGAGGGATGCATGTACCAACATTGAGGCAAACTTTCCTGAGTAGAATTGAAGTTAAAAGTAATTAAAATCTGAATTTGTTCGCGAGATATCCTTGTGAGTTCCTTCACGAGATATTCTTTGTTAACGCTCAGCCACAACTCATTGACGTAACAGGTCATCATGCAACTAGATCTGGCCTATATATCCATAAAGACCTATGCAGATAAATGTCCATGTAGAATTTGAAGTTAATAGCTCAATTCAATTCAATACTCAATACTTAAATTCTCGAGATATAATCGGACAGACAGACAAAAGGAAATTTTTGTCATCCCTCTAAGTAACAGGCTTCGCTAACGCTCAGCCTATAAGCTATTAAACTTTTGTATTCTAGTTTACCACTCTTTATTGGTGCCTTTAAATCCTCAAGGGGTTACTTGAAAATGACGTAATGGTTAAGGTATTAATTAAAAATCCTTATTGCCTTATTATTCTTTGCAAACACGTCTCTCGGCAAAGCCCACTCGTCATGCTCGACTTGTCATCTCGTCACGCCACGGTTCGTCAACTCGTCACATAACTGCCCATTCTACATCTTCCCTGTCACGTAACATGTTGGCGAGGATGACCGAACAAGAAATATCTGTTCACCTTCCGTCCATGAGAGAAGTAAATTGTTCGCACTGGATCCTTATATTATCAGGATAGGAGCACGTAAGACCAGGTCTCACTTGACGGGCCACGGTAAAATTGCAAGGAAGTCCACAGATATTATAATTCTACATATAACCTGTGGATAAACAGACAGACAATCAATCACAAAGAAAAAAAAATGTTTCATCCTTCAGGCAGATAGAAGAGATATTTATCCAGCGTACTGAGTGATAGGCTTCAATGACGCATAATCATTTATAATGGCGCCTCAATATCATATGAATATACATGTACCATCATCAATCTCATTCTTGCGTATATAGAAATGATGTTTTATATAAAATTGTAAATCTATAGATGGAATAAAGTTTCCTCGAAATATCCTGCGCAAACTCAGCCAAATCTTTTAATGAAGTTACATGTAAAACTTCAAGACCATAGATCAATTTATTCATAAGATATACAAGAAGATATACAGTCGACTCTCGATAACTCTAACCTCAATAAGTCGAATTCTTTGATAACTCGAATTTTTTTCCGTTCCCTTGAGAAAACCTGCCTAAGTCGAAAAAAAAACCATGCGTAACTCGAATTAATTTTGCACCCGAATTTTACCTCTATAACTCGAAGTTCAGTAGATAAGTCGAAGTCTTTAAATACATTACCTCTACAACTCGAAATTTTGTATTGTATGTACGTATGAATATGAGGCATACATTGCAGTGGGAGAGTAAGTACAAATGCTGTATGTAGTTACAGTACATACATTAGTTTTGTAAAGGATGTAGGGAATAAAAAACATAGTTTATTTGTACCTCTATAACTCGAATTTTATTTTGTTTACCTCTGTAAGTCGAATTACCTCTGTAAATCGAATTTAGTGAAATATTACCTCTATAACTCGAACTATTTTTAAGTCGAACTATACGTAACTCGAATAAAACAGCCGTTCCCTTGAAATTCGAGTTATCGAGAGTCGACTGTATAGGTGAGGAATTCCTTAGTAAGGGCTAAACACAATTTACAAAATATGAAGTTTATAGCACAATTCAATGTTGAGATATCACCCTAAGTCAAATGCTTTGATAACGTTCAGCTTAATTGCATGGATGTTCATTCATTATCATTGAACTCTATCTTGTATCTATACAAATAAACCGATATAACGGAGAATTGAAGGACCCGACAGAAGGTAAATAAAGTCATACCAACCTATCGAACCAAGCATCTTGATTACACGTGTTACTATGCCACATGTCAATTCTCAAATACCAATATTCAGTTTACAATATTTCAGTTAACAAGATTGTATATTCAAGGTTTTACGATGTTTTCGTAGACATCATAGTTACCCACAATATAAGTATAAAACTGTTCGCTAACGCTCAGCAAAGTCCCAAGAAATAACATTCACTGTCAAGGAACTCAATGTTGCATAAATAAAAATGAATTTTTGTGCAAAATTTCAAATGTATTATGGCCAATTTCTCAAAAGTTGAAATATAAATCAAATTCTCTGGTGCGATAGACTTCGCTAACGCTCAACAATTAGTTACTAGTTCAATTAGTTCAAACCCGCTTCAAAACTTAAAAAAAGCTAAGATTGTAATTATGTATAATTATTCAGAACACAGAAGCGAAAATTCAGCTTTATTCTGAACGAATTTCCTGTCCGAAAGACGGTACCTGCGCGGTGGCAACGTTCCACGTGATCGCAAAATGCGGACACCCGTGACTAATTTAATTTGCCGCCACTTAACTAATTCAAAGGAGCGACAAAAACTGCCGAAAAATATTCCGTGAAAATCACTGTTGTGAAAGATGCGAAGAAACAAAATAAATCGTTAGACAGCAATGGTTATTTGTTTAGTGACTGTACTGGTATTAATTTAAGCCTCTTGGTAGTTTTAGATTAGTAGATTGTTTGTAGATATGTTTAGTGTGTAAAATCATTCCTCGTAAAAATATATGATGTATATTATACGTCGAGAGATAAGTGAAGAAACTGGTTGAGGAAATAAGTATAGTAATTAAAAGAATAATTTTAATGCCATGTTGATTTAAATATAACAAACCGTATGGGTTTAAATAATTGCGTAGATTGTGAGAACATTTTCCTCTGTAGAGTTTAGGAAATTATGCATTTGAATGTACAGTAATTCAGTTTCTAACAAGAAAAGAATGTGGAAAATGAAAAATGACAACATTTTTTTAAATTAAATTTCGGTTACTTATACCATGATTTTTTAAGGGTATTAGCATTAACAAATAGAACGTACGCCAGTACCTTTGAACACCAAAATACCGTAAACACCATTGTTACTGTTAGTGAAGGATCTGTACAGGTTAGTGTTCGTTTAAATATTTATAAAATTTATTTTCAAAGTATTGTTACGATTATTTGGAGATTCCTTCCTTCATAGTGATTTAAGTCAGTCCTTAACGTCACTCATGCAATACAGAACAGTGTGGTAATGAGGAAACTGAAAAAAAGAACATTCATGCAGTATGGTTAGTATCTCTAAATTGCATTGTTGTTTCGACATATTTATTCAAGTTAAACAAGAAATGTTCACTTCATCACCGTTAATGTCTCAAAAGTAAAATATAGATTATTATATTGGGAGATTACATGTGATTTAATTACATGTATGAATCTAATTAAATTGTAGAAGCAGATTCACACGTAATATTAATAACGCTAGCCATAAATTAACAAGCCGTGTAGTAATTTGAAATGCCTTAAACCTGAGTGAAGTGAAACAATTTATAGATGATAAAGATTGTAATCTTAGTTTAAAATGGGGTGTTACCCTTTAAAACACTAATTTAGCTGCATTCATAAAATATATCCTTCGATAATTGTTCATATTAGTGTATATTATTTGTAGACTGCTTTTATCTCTTGAACAACTGAATAATGTTCCAGGGAGTATGCTTTTGTATTATTACTGACTTTTTTTTCTTTTTTTTGTCTTGGGGCGGCCTACTGCCATGCACTTAAGCCTCAAGGGCTTTTTGCGCACCCCGGAAACACCATGAGGCCTACCAGTCTACAACTTCAGCAGTTCAACAAACCGCCGAAAACAACCTATCAGGTCCTCCTGGGAAAATTCACCACCCCTGTCCATGCTACCAAAGATGGCATACCGCTCTCTTGCTATTGCAGGGCAATCAAAGAGCAGGTGCTCAGCAGTCTCCTCCTGCTCATTACACCTTCCACAGAGCGGATCCTCCTGAAGGATGCCAACTCTGTGTAGATGCTTCCTCAGGTGACCATTTCCCGTAATGAGACCAATGACCTTAGAAGACATTGATCTGTTTAATGAGAGAAGGTCCGAAGCCACCTTGGAAGAAGGTGACTGTAATACCATTCTACTCACTAGTCTCCAACTCGGGTAGTGCTATTTGAATGATGCAACCTGGATTGATATAACTTGATTTATAAGAGCTTTGAGACGTATATAAGTCTAACAATAATAGTGTTAAAAGTTACGTCCTTATCAGGTGAAAGTGTTTTTATTACAGGTTGCATGATTGCCTTAGGAATCCAGCTATTGTATGGGAACCAACACATCGGTTGGCATCCATTTATCGATTCGATTCAGATCGTGATAGAGCAATGAAAGCAATCGGTTGTAGATATTGATTTCTAATTAACAACTCTGATAGGTAGTTTCGCTCTCTGTTATTGTCCAAGTCGTAATAGATCGGTCAAGCTCATTCTGTCTCGTAAGGAATGTTAAACATAACAGATCTTACATTTAAAACATGTTTTAAGTCAATTGAAACGGTTGTAATAAGAAAGTTTTTGCTTAAAGTTTGTTATTAAGGATGAATAATTGTAAAGTAGGATTTCGGACATTAACCATCCTTATATATTAGAGATATAGTACTACGTTTCGGGGGTTGGAGTCTACAATCGTCTTCAGGTGTCTAAAACCAAGTACAATACATGTATATTAAGATTGGCCAGTTATAGAAGAAAACATATATATGAATGAAACAAGAGCGCTGTACGCAAGTGCTGCATGCTCAACAGCAGTTGAGTGTCTGAGGAAACTCAATACCTTAACTCCTGTGGCACTTTAGCTAAACAAAAGAACACAAACAACAATGGTGTTTATGGTGTTTCTGGTTATACAGGTACATAATTGATATTTTTTATGTAAAACTGTTTCTGTTGTTCAACTTTAATGAGTTTATGTATACTTTTACCATATTTGAATTATTTTTTAACTTGCTTAACCTTATACCGTAATTTTTTTCATACCAAAAGAAGATTATAGAAACAATCCTCGAAACATGGTGTTTTATTTTTGTAACATATAGCAATGGCACGTGACCGAAATTGTGCCGTACAGCTATGAACTAACTATAGTTGATGAATGAAATTGTGAGTGAAGTAACTTATATCAAAGCTATAAAATGTTCAAAGGTATTTTTATGTGTTATTGATATCAAGATGGAAAGTCTTTGATACAATGGCAAACCGACTTTTAATGCATGTTGCTACCCATATGATGATTCGTTTAAAGATCATAAAATAA
Organism: Homalodisca vitripennis; assembly: GCF_021130785.1. NCBI lineage: Eukaryota > Metazoa > Arthropoda > Insecta > Hemiptera > Cicadellidae > Homalodisca > Homalodisca vitripennis. Next base: position 142,275,427 of record NC_060212.1, read on the forward strand.
TATACTGAATCAAAACAAGATTGTATAATATGATTTAAGAATAGGAATAGAACTGAAGATTTAAGATAAGAGAAAAGGTTGAACCACAACTATAACAAAAAATCAATTGGTGAAAGAAGTGAGAAAACCCTAAATTGGCTGTACGCAATAAATAATAATGGGAATAAGATAATTAGGTGAAGACACTTTAGAGGACGATTAACTGCCTAATTGCGAGTAGGTGGATTACTGGGATTCGAACTATCATTACGGCCAATTATGTAAGGACCGATAGTTAGCAAGTCCACTTCCACCAAAGCTGCATTAGACACTAACCACTCACTAACTAGTGGAAGTGGCTCTCCTGTGTCGCTCATTTCGACTGTCTTTAATTAGTGGAAGAAAGTGAATCCGTGCGAACCACTCCAGTAAGACACTATCTCCCATCAGGTGTAGGGGAGATGCAGACACAACAATAAAACATGTGATTGTCCCCCCTGCCCTCACCGTGGTAACAAAGACGCCTCATTGTTGACTCTCGGCTCCAGTCACAACACCCGTCTTTTCACCGGCCACTGAACAAGTGATGGTGCAATATTTGGATGCTATCGGGATCCGTCACGTTCACGTTCAAGGGGAGATGTGGGCCGGCTGAGCCCGCTTTGGAATCGAAGAAAGTAGGGAAAGGTTGATCCGTCAGGATTGACCGTGACCGCTTTCACATGCAAACATTTAAAGAACGGCTTTGCTCTGAGATGATTCGGAGCGGACTCAGCGGGACGCCACGTCCAAGCCAACTGCACCTCTCGCTGCTCTCTGGTTTTATCAGGACTCTGCACTGTGAGCCGTTCACCGTTCACCGAAAATGGTAAATCACAGAGTATTTCCTTCTGGAAGTCTTATCCCCGATCGGTGCCTGCAGCGGGTATTGAGAACCGGTGTTTGGGGCGGTCCCCGTCCAAAGTGATAGCTGCAAGTGCCGATATTGAAGCATTCTTTCCAATTTCGGCTCTTTGATCTCGACTGTGATTTGGTGTATCATAGAATTTCAGAGCAGAATAGAAAACTCTTCACTTCATGAAATAGAATAGTAATAAATACTTAGAAAGCTACAGTAAACACTGGCATTATACGATATATGCCTTCAGTCACTTCACATTTTGCAGTTCTGTTGAAGGCACCGTAATATTTAATTAAGAAAATAACATCGTTTTCATAGCACTGACTTGGTGAAAATCAAATATGAGATTAAAAAACCACTCGAATTATGTCGAGTCATGTACCTAATATTTAAAAACAGGAAAAGAAAAATAAACGTGAGAGCATGTATTCCCGCATGTGTACTCGTGTGCTTTATGTTCGACCTTTGAAGAATATTTACTTCGGTACTGTTTACAAGACCATGTTTACTTCGGTAGTTGAGCTGAACGTCTCTGAATAAGAACTTTCACGATCTCTACAAAACATTTGTTCCCATACAAAGTGATAGTTTTGTTGTGTGTTTTATTAAGTTCAGATTGTAAGTCTCCACCAAGTGGGAGCGTTCCTGGTGTACTGAGACGGCCTTGGAATCGCTATTTTAACGCTTTAACAAAGTTTTATTTTTGTAACGTTCTTTTATTGTTTCCTGGATGGGTAGAATTTGATTCATATGTGATATCACGATGTCGAGAGGTTGCTTGCAGTAAAGTATGTACTTGTTCATGTATTTAATGCTTTATTATGTTCACCCTGATGTTGAGACAGAAAATTATGATCACATCCTGGATAAAAAATTGATCTATTCCGGTCTATTTTTGTTATACAGGTGCTCGCCTAACATTTTAGCCAACGTTTTAGTTTTACACTTTATTTGTTTGGTCTTTGTAGGTATTACGATAATTTGCCGTAAATTGTAAAAGTATTCACATTACATGTATTATATTATTTCCTACCGTTACTAGCAGATCTTAACGTCCATAGGATTGCGCGCAATCATGAGAAACGGTATCGCTACGAGTGCTGTAATCTGTTTTGTGTGTTGAAATATTCTTAAATCCGATGTATTTCCCATCGTCTGATCGAATTATTACTTCATGTGTAGTAACAGCGTGATTAATCTAAACCCGGCTACAACCCATGGAACCATAAAGGAAAATACACATTTGTACCAGAAAATCAGCGTGTACCGATAAAAGTTTGAACAAATACATTTTTGTTACTAATTTTACAAACCACACGCGTCATCTAACTGACCAGAACCACTAGCACAATGTACCATAAAACATAGAGTGAAAACTTTACATTATTCCTCTCCTCTCCAAACCATACAAAAATGTTCAATAGCAATACATATCTATATGCAAATTTTATAAAACCTTAGCACTTTTAGAAACTAGGGATTTTATTTATATTACAATATGAGTTATTCAATTAAATAATAAAAAATATTTACTTTATCTAGCGTATTGGCCCATACAGAGAAAGAATGACTTTTATATATTTTTAAAATCCAGTTAAGTACGAGTGTATAATGTGAATTTAAGGTTTAAAGATGGTAGATGGTGGTTTACAATCTTATATACAACAATGAAAATATATTTTCAATGTCAGCTATTACAAGAGTTGTCCTAGTAAAAGCTTTATACAAATTACTCCTAACACTACAACTGCATTTTTAGATTCATATATTGCCACACATGATTGACCTTTACTTAAACTGTTTTGTAAATATAAAACATATCAATCATTCAGACATATTTCATATACACACTGTACAAATGCATATATTTATTTTCAGCACTTGCTATATTATAAGCCTATTCCTCGTGGAATAAATAAATACATTTTTCCATAAAAAAGTTAATTTGAAGAGCTCTGATCAAAGAACTTTCAAAACGTTTAAAAAATTAATCCCACCGGACACAGGATCCACCACCTTAAAACAGTAGGCCTGAGCTTCAGTGTGAGCTTTCAACCTTTCTTGGCAACTGGAGTCTGATTATCATCTAGATAGTATGTAAATGTCATGGATAGCAAGAGTTATTCATAGGGGGAAACCAAGAGGTTAATTTCCGAATTGAAATTAACAATTTTATTATTGGAATAAAAAGCTCCATAAATAACACATTCCTCTTGATATAGTCCATCACGTACATATTTTAAAAATATTTTTCATACTATTCCTATTACTTAGTGTTACCAAAAGCCGTGTGACTCCCCCACGCTATTCTCTCATTGAGGTCATACCCCACAAGATGACTCTTCTCCTTTTCTTTCCAGCCCTATTTCTAATTCTGAATGCACTAGACTTCCTAAAAAGCGCTTCCTTCCAATTAGTCATCCTGGTGTTGCCTCACAGCCATCTTCACCACAGAGGTAACCATCGTCAGCATAATAAGGGAAACCACAGACTGCAGAAGCATTATCCAACAACGGACGCCGCGCCGCCACAGAAGAGGGCACGGAAGTCAGGTGAGGCAAGAGCGAACCATGGTTCATCCAATAGGGGTCTGTGAAAGTGTCGCCGGGTAGGCCGGGTCTTCGTGCTAGGAGACTAATTGGTAATTGAAAACGGCAGTGAAATTCCTGCTACTGTCTTCCGGGCTATCTTTGTGCAGCTCCAAGTGAAAGTAATCGATATTCCTGGAATACTTGATCACTGTCAGACATTCCGTCTTAGAGCTTCAGTATCACGGAAGGAAGCCACCTTGAGGAAGAAGCTAAGACTTGTTTGTGAGGCAGTATGTGCAGATAACCCTATAAATTTGCTTTGACGTGTTTTTAATGTTCTTAAAGAAACGTTAAAGAAATCATGATATGCGGTGTCCTCTTCAGTAGTAATGATCCTACCAGATCTTGGTAGTAAAGTGATTAGAATCTCAGTTCAATTTCGTGTTCAAGTAAGATATTTTCGCAACCTAACAAGTATCATCGAGCATAGTAGTTATCATATAAATTGTTAAAGTCTACAACCTCAGACTTACCAGAAAGCAGTAATGATCCTGAGCATTCTACGAAATAAGTGGAGCTACAGTATAATTGCTAACTTCATAAACCTTAACACACAACCTCAAGATAATAACGAAAGAACATCGCGTAATTCAGTTCTATAAATAACTCTGTCCGTATCCAATGTTATCCTCAATATCCCTTAAAACATGTAGAATTTCGCAATAGTTGGTATTTGCCTACCTGGACTCACAAGAACCTCTACAAGGAATCACAGTATAAGAAAATGGAAGAAACATTCTCATTCAAATCCATATTTTGATTCTTAATATGAGAAACAATTCCAAATTTAGAATGTGAGGGTCGCCATATTCTGTCCTACAAGTGCTTGTCTGTCCTACCTTTAATATTGATCTTACATTCAATAAATGATTAAATTTCCCTTAAGATTTTTTTTCTTAGATTATTGTTATGTATAAAGAGTAGTAGGCCCAAAATGGAATTTTGACGTGTTTTCCAACCATGATCTCTAAATTTTGCAATTGGCTTGTAACACAGAGTGAAGAACACAGGGTCTGTTGACTGGCCAAATCAACCGAGTGAACCACTTAGTATACGACATTATATTCTTCGATAAAGAATCTCTTCTCCTAGAGCATCAGAACCATTGAGTCACATCACAGCTGTCTGGTTTCACCGACAAGTACGATGCGGGGGCTGACGGGCCTCTCACATCGACATTCTCTAGCACACCTTCACTTTCAGTGAACAGCCGGTCGCGGTAAAGCTCTACTTCCGTTACCGGTCTTACGCGACACAGGCACCTGCTTCGAGAGTATGAGCTCTCCTCAACATTTGACTTTGATCGTTTAGAAGTCTGATGTGGAGTGCAGTCACCCAGAGAGGAGGTTAGTCAACACGTGCCAAGGACGTCACACTTCTGCCTCCAGCGCGATCCCGGGATTGCAGACAGCACCGCAGCACCTGCCAGGTCACTTTCCACTAATCAGAGTTCCGGCAAGTTATAAACTCTCAGTGGTCGACCTGCTTGCTGTGCAAAGTGGGTGTGGCAGGACTGGTTTGTTGGCAAGCTGTCTCTGATGATCGTTACAGATTTAGGTCCATACAGGGGACATATTTTTCATTCTTCATCTCAGATATATTCTTTGGTACATTACCTTTAAAAGGCTACTCAAATTCTTGTGGTACCGGAGAACACAAGTCATACAAACTGATTTCAGTAAGTTACCATAAGATTAATAACACTTCTACGATTAAGCTAATGGGAAATCTTCTGCTTTCAACTAAGGATTGGTTTAGTTCAACTTTCCAGCAATAATTGAAGCGGTCAGCCTGTTGAAAGGTCCTTTCGATAGCTAAATCTTCAATCTGGCCTTCTCTTTCCATTATGATTTTGACCGAAAAAAATCATGTTTATTAATCTGCAGATTTTAAAAGTTATTTTATATACACTCTATATTCATATTCATAAATATATTTTTATTGTTATTATAAATAAATTATTGATTACTTCATCTTTAACATTCATCAACTTATTGCTAACCCTGTTGCAAATTTGTAACCTATTTCAAGAAGGAGAATGTTATACAATTCGAGATGTTTCTACGTTCTTTTATTTACGTATGCACACAGACTTTTTCAAAACTACTGAACCAAATTGGATAAAACTGTTTTCAAACGAGTCACTACCTCAGATTTGTCTCACTTTAGTTTTTTAATGATCGGAAAAGTATATAAACAGGTAACTACGTTGGACGTTTTATTTCGAAGCAATACAAATTAAGTTGTGGAGATGCGGTTTTATTACTATTACTACGACGGTTCAGAATTGCTAGGAAAAATAACTTTTCTTCCTGTTTGGCTTCAGAAAGACATTGTTATTAGAGGCAATATATTATAAAAACTATCATGAAGTAATGGGACAGGGTTTCTTGCGGATATTGAAATTTTCCAAAGCACTTCCAAGTTACCTCACAATTATTGTGTGAAGACTACACTAGTATTACCTTGCAGTTGTTATGGGAAGGTTCACAGTCTACATCAGGGTTCCAGAAATCGCTCCTGTAGGAGTCCTTTGAAGTACGACATAGAGCAGCAAGACGGAATAAGATGCCGAAATGTAATTTTCTTCCAATGACATAAGTTACCTTACAGATGCCAGTAAACATATATCTTTTTATTATAATGAGTCTAGAGACGAAAACATCCAACAAGGCGTAACGTCACATAATTTATTGGAGAGATTCGAATTTTTAAAATGATTATTTTACGTCATAGCTGCTGTAGAAAGCTTTCCAGCCTACATCAGGACTCCAGATAACGCCCCTGTAGGATTTCTTTGAACCATGACATGGAGCAATGAGACAGAATAAGTTGTTGCGTCTTCCAACTATTTACCTCACAGACGCTAGGAAATGTAACATTGTTTATACTAATGAAATCTTTCCTATGTGACTAAAATAGAAGAGAGGCCTAAAAGTAACTGTTTTAAACTAGGTACCGTAAAACACCTGGGGAATGTTTTTACTTATATCAGGATTCTTCTTTGAGCCATTTGAAACATGACGTAGAGCAGCAATGTGAATATATTACCAAGATGTATTTCTCTAGCTATTACTATAACTTCGTTCAGGGCTGCCAAGAAATATTTCACTTGTATTGGTTTGTAATGTGTATTTAAGGCAAATCCAGTGTAGAAGAGTGAGAAAGTATAAAGTACTTGTATACATACAGTATATAATATTATGATATGGCATCTTAGTTGTAGTACGTGTGGAATATATTTCATGGAGCGCAGGGACAGTGCAATTTCTCAAATGACCTCAAATCTCAGGCACGGCATGGGAAGTTATTCGCTTTGTCAGAGTATTAAGTGCATATCCATTAGAGACTGTTTAACATAACAAGAAACAAATGTAAGGAATAACTTAAGGTGCATTGCCTTGGTGAAATGAATGTCCCACTAAGATGTGTCACTTTCTCTTACAAACTAACGTATCTACTAATTTCCCTAAATTTTAGGTTCTGGTCCATGAATATCTTAATCTTTATTAATACTAATTAGGACAGGGAACCCAAAATTAGTCACCAAAAACTAAAACAAATAAGAAAACTTTCAAAATATAAATAAACCTACTTCAAAACGTTAAAATAAAGAAACTAAAAAATAACAATAAACTCATAGCACAGAATTTTTGAGCTTAATTAACAACAGTAATTAAAATAATCAATGCATTATCTTATGCTGGTGCAACGCTTTACAATGCTCCTGTAGTGAAAGCGATGATAATTTGTAAATTTCAATTTCAAATTCGCCTCTCGAGGCGGGAACCCGGCGATGGGATTAATGAAGGTCGGCGAAATGGCAATAAACTGCGCAGCCTGGTCGTGCGCCGTCGATACTACACGCATGCGCGCTTTACTGACACTTATTAGCATTTAACTACTCTCTTCCAATGTCAGCAACTATACCAGTGCGAGAAAGTGCTTTGATGTGCTTGTTTTCTTTATCTTTTTAGTTTTAGAACCCTGTTGTTGAGCTAGCTGGGATTAATATTTACATGTAGATATTTTTATTGTTTTCTCGGTTATCATATTTTCCATTATTCATATTCGACAACTTAAAGTGCAAGTCAAAATGGCTTGAGAAAGTTTTGTACGTGGTTTGTGTTACAAACCTATTTCGTTAAATGATATTATTAATGTGTTTGGAAATGTTACACGCTTCATACTCATATAATTTAATAAACACAAAGGGGGAAATTTAAAAAGCTTGTAAGAGTCAAAGCTTTTTTAAGTCAAAGGTAAAAGCGTCGGGATTTACAATCTTTGCAGTCATTAAATGAAGAAACGAAGCGTAATTTAATATTAGTAAACTTTTGTAACTAAAACATTGAAATTTGTTCTTTTAAAATAAATCGTCTCGCATCCCTTAAGATCATGCGTGAATGGCAGAATTTATCAAGAAAATTGCTTAATCCAAATAATAAAAAAATAGATTTTGTGTTATATTGATTTGTAAATATACTCGTATGTTTCTTTTCGGTTTAAAATTACGTATGATATACGCTTTTTCAGTAAGTTGAATATACTATAATGTTTTTTCCGAAAATGCCACTCCACTGGCGAATAAATGTAATTGTATTAAAAAGTCCTCGTTTTCCAAAAGTTTAAAATGTTTATACACAATGTACCTTACCTCAGTAATTTTTGAAACTAGGACTTTTGAAGTATGTACTAGTTGCTTAGTAAAGTTAGGTAGTCTACTAAGCTTTTTATTGTTGGCCTAGGTTTTTGTATAATAAATTGGCAGTTATTTTTAGAGCTTTAAAACTCATTCTGTTGAGAAAAACTTTTAGGAAGAACAAAAAGCGTAGTGGTTAAATGAGACTTGCTGCAAAAATAAAAACATTCTGAAAACCTGTAGTAGTATTTAATGTGTAGTAGTTTCTGAGAAAAGGTTTAATTCAAAGTAGTTTAATTTAACATGGGCGAGATTGAAGTCAACTATACAGATTGCTTTGTATACATTTCCCAGCAGCATAACAAGGGAAGCATCCCAGGTACTTCTGAGATATGTGATAACCGTTGTGATATCTTGGATGTATCTTCAAACTGAATGTAAAGTCCAGTAGTTGAAATGCTGTGGTTGGAAAGCGAAACTGTTTATTAGTAAGCGTCTAGGAGGTAACATGCGAACTTTCTTAGTTCGCCCAAAAAATTAATTTGCCCACAATCACGTTATAGAGTCTTCAAATCATTATATTAGGCGCATAATTTTTTAAACTGTTGTTTTAAGCTTTTAATTTTTAGCACGCATTGAACTAAGCAGGATTTGTTAATTTGCCGCAGCCGCAATCTTCTAGTTTGAAGCACAAACCACCAGATTGACGTGGTACACCGCACGTCGACATAAAAATTGGAAGTTTTATTTCATAAAATATTTGCTTAACATGTATAATACGCAGAATGATAAACAAGCTAAGTTTTAATGTAATACCCGTTATCGTAGCTCTACTAGTTCGTTTGTGGTTAATCTTCAAACTGTATACTTTTTGATCCGAGTTTATGTAATATGAATACTGCTCAGAATGACTGAGAGGTAACAAAATTTCATTTGTCGTGAGATTTTGTTTGATCTTTTACAAAATTTAATGATTTGTAGTCTTATAATATCAACAGTTTATTTTTAAATTTTAAATTCAATAAGTTATGCTATAAATAATTGTCAAATACGAATTTTCTCCGTTCGCGCAAAAATATAATACATTTTAAAGGTTAAGATCAGTGTACCTTTTTATTTTTTTTTGTTTCAATTTTTAGTATGAGACTTAAAGTTAGACCATGTTTCCAAAGGAAATTCACTGATAAATCTATGGTAAATGTTTCTTTAACTAGTTTATATCTTTGAGCGTGTTCTAATGATGCACCAAATTAACAATTAACAATTTTGGAGGATAATGTCTCTTTAAATTTCCAACGACAATTTTGAAATAGGCACAAAGTTTGTTTCTGGTATTAACGCTTTGGTTGACAGTGATGCAATTATCAATATTTATTGCCTTCCGGAAGATGGATTTAATTCTGTGAAGAGTTTTGTTTCACTGATGTATATCTTATGCTTGCAAGTCTAAATATTGTTATATATTGAGACAACTCAGAAAGGAGTGAAATGTAATATGATCGTATGTGTAGACCTTAAACGAAATAACAATTTATGAGCCTGTTTTAGAAAATTACCTCGAGTTCTTATTATCCCATAAAACCAAGTTTAATTTCTAACATTTTTACGTCTTTATAGGTCGTAGAATTATGAGAGATCCTATTGCATTTTAGTTTTTTAAGTCTAACACTTTTTGAAACTATAAAAGTTAAAAAAAAAAACAAATTTGAATTGTTTTTCTGAATCACGAATAAAAATATCGAAATAAATCTATGCGTATCACATCATAAGTTTAAAATATGACATCTGTGTTTCTACGACCAAAGCGTTTTCATCTTATGGCACTATTGTCAAAATGATCGCCCTTACAACCAGTTCTAAAGAGTTCTCATTTGCTTCTATATTCACCAGATACCCCGCATTCATTTCATTTCATTCAATGAAAACACCAATGTTGGCATACCCTGTAATCACGGTGCTTGTATGAATTAGTTCACTGACTGCTACTGACTGGAAGTCACTGTTACTACCACTTCAGCAATCAATGCACTGCACTCTCTAAAGATCGAATAACAGTGATTCAGACATCACTAGTACAGCAGGTTGCATTTCCCTCTGCCACTACAGATTATATAGTTCTCGCAGCAGGCCACACTTCAGCTCTCGCGTCTTCGCCACCGCCAACGTCAGCGCCACAAACTTTCTCATTGGGACGGTTCCATCGGAGTGGAAAATTAAAGTACATTATTGTATCCGCACATGTCGCAATCGGTACGGATATGGACTACTAAGTACGTATTACTGGCCCGATATAAGTAAAGACTGAAATACCTACTCCCGACCATTAGTATAGATTCCAAAATATTAAATACTAGAAAAGCGCACAGTATACCCTGAGCCCAATTTTAATAAAATGGAAAATATCATCAACTTTTACTAAACGCAAATATACTCACATTTGTTTTAATTAACTTGTTTTGCAGTCAACACGCAGCAAGCAAGACGGTATGTGCCCATAACGTCGTCATATAGGGTGGTCAGTAGAGATATGGCAACACCGCATCAAATTTCATCGGACTATTTTCGTGCGGGTATCTAAAGAGAATTGCATGTGTAGAAAAGGTTTACCATTTTAACACTGCTGAGTGTGATTTGGCTTCTTAGTTCAAAATAAACTTTCTCATTGGGACGGTTCCATCGGAGTGGAAAATTAAAGTACATAATTGTACCCGCACATGTCGCAATCGGTCCGGATATGGACTGCTAAAGTACTTACTAGTGGCCTAATATAAGTAAAGAGTGAAATACCCACTTCCGATTCTAGAATATTACATACTAGAAAAGCGCACACGAAAATAGTCCGATGTTGAGTCTGAATCGCTCTATATCCCGAGCCCAACGCCGTTGCCAATTTTAATAAAATGGAAAATTACTGATTTGTTGCAATAATAAATGTAATTAGCTTATACTAAACGCAAATATACGCACATTTATTTTAATTAAATGGTTTTGCAGTCAACACGTAAATCAAGCAGACAGTACGTGACTATAACCTCGTCATAGCTGGTGGTCAGTAGCGATATGGCAACACCGCATCAAACGTCATCGGACTATTTTCGTGCGGGTATCTATAGAGAATTTCATGTGTAGAAAAGGTTTATACCATTTCAATACTGCTGAGTGTGATCTGGCTTCTTAGTTCAAAATAAGCGGGCTGGCCTCGCACAAGTGTCATCCAATAGGGTAAGACCGAGTAAGGCTTCACCAGTGTCGTATCTTCATTGCCGCTAGATTTAGGTTGTAACATTATACTAAGCCGGGTAACTTTCCATATATTTCATCTCAAGCATAAAAAATTAAGGGCACCTTTTTCTCTTTAACTTTCTTAATGCTGAACAAAAACTAAAGATGTTTACGTAGATTAATTTAATATGTGTTTTGAATTGTGATTTCTACACTTTTCCCTAAATTTGGAAGTAGGATGAAATTAAACTTTAAAATTGAAGCCACCATCTTGTGGCCTATCAATGAAAGAAAATTCAAACAATATTATACAACACCATATACAAACAACAAACCTATTAAAAATAGAGTTTTATAAATTCTTTAAGCAAATGTATTCTATGTATTATATCTACCATGTAAATTGTAGAGCTTCTTTCTCAACTGTTATAATACTTAATAAAATTCTTTGCAATATATGCCTCATGAAACTGGTTCTTTTCGAAGTATTTTTTATTTCGCACCATTTCCCAGAGTTTTTGAACAGTAATTCCTCATATCATAAACGCGTCAGATACAATAATATAAGATTTCAATAATTATATTACAATAATAAATAAATTCAGAAATATTACAATTTCTTAAAGGTGGCAAGTGTACATATGTTCCAGTTACAAATATTTAATATAATGTTTTTCAGCAGAAATGCTAGATCAAATTGGTGATTTTCCTGAGGTTGTAATTACAGACCCTGTAGATTTTGTAAGTACGAAGTTCCGCTCTTGTATTTATATATTTCTTACATTTTCCCACATCACCATAATCTCCTGTCTATCAAATCATATTACCACTATATATCATATATTGGATCCTTTCCAATTTAATTTTGAACGTATGATTGCCCTCTTAATTTTTTAAATTTATAGACATCTTCCCTGTGCTTACATTTAAAGTTTACAGTCGGTTTCACAATGTTCCTATGAAAGTGACGAGTCAACGATAGCTTACATAAGTTGAATTTTCAAACAGTAAATTAAAAATTCTCCAGACACCGGTATAAAACATTGACACGTTTTTATAGAGCAACGTTTCATCTATTCTTGTATTCTAGAGCTACATCGCCTTTCCGGACTGAATCTGAAAGAATCGCTTAGGACCAGTTTCATGACCATTATTTACAATTAGTCCGAAGAAAAGCTTAATAGCACTTCCCTGAAATCCGATTTCTTCTGCGAGCAGTGAAAGCTAATGAGCGAGTCGCAATCATTACCTCAACACGCGCTTCCCTTTTTACCTTCCAAGGCAAATGAGATTTGGATAGAAGAAGGGAATGTTACTTCACTAACGCTAGTGACGACCTTGGAATAGTTAGTCAGGACAAGTTGGGGTAGAAATCTGTATTTCCTTATATATTCTTCCTGCTAGGATCAATTTAAGGTAATCTGGAGATGTGCAATGAATTATTTGTAAATAATTACTGGATATATGCAAGGAATTAAGAAATTTTGATTAATACTAATTGTAAACAAAACTCTCAATATAAAACCATTGTTTCGCAAACATTCATGGATGAGACTTTAAATATCTCGACTATTAAATTTACTGTAAATAAAGAAGATTAATTAAGTTTGAAAATGGCAGAACTAATATGGGCGACGAACGACGAACAAACGTGAAGTGCTTGGTGGCCAAGCATTGCAACCGATGAATTTGTCTCTAAAGTCTATGAGAAGATTAAAGACGACCGCCAGTTTACAATAACAGAACTCTTACTTAGTTTTCCTCAAGTTGTTCGTTACACGATATTGTTATGCAGAAGTTATGTTACTTTAAATGTTGTGCAAGATTAAAATCAGCTATATAAAGCCACACTCTAGCATTTGCAGATTCATAATTGCTAGATTCCAGAGTAGAATGAAAAATGATGAATCAATTGCCTAGACAAAAGTAATTCAAATTCTTTCTTCGAAGATGGATTTTCTGGGTTGTCCTCCTCCGTTCAAAAGTTTAACCAATATATTGACAGTAAAAACAGATGTCTGGATCTAATGCATGCTATAATGTGGAAGTTACCAACCGAGTTGAAGTTCTTGCTCCGCCGGGACTCGAACCCGGATCTCTCACTTGCCGGGTGAGCGTGCTACCAATACACCCACCAAAGAGTCCTAATTTTACGATTCAATTATTTTGTATTTGACCGTTCCTACCATATATGTGTTTAAATAACCAAACTAATACATGATTGGAAGTCCCAATACGTATCTAACGACTTTAAACACTCGTTAAATTGGTATAAACGACAATAGTCTAATTTAATTTCAATAAAGATTGAATCAGAAAAAGAACTTGTTCCTCAGAGATTCGAACCCGGATCTCTCGCTTGTCGAGTGAGATGTATATATAACACAGTAAATAACACATAGCAGTTATTTACTGTTTTTATGAATTAGTTTATGATTCGCTGGCAAACAGACAATTATAATGTATATATTAACGTTCATTTATGCAAGTGAACTGATTGATATTTACATGATGTGATTGTCTTACAAATATTTCAAAGGCGATCGAAATCGCTTTTTATTTTCTAATCTCAATGAAGGTCCTTATCATACTTACTAAACCTTTACTTCAAATTGTTCGTTATAATGTAAAATGTATATATATATATATATATATATATATATATATATATATATATAAAACATTGAATGTAAAAATGTAAATAAATGTTTTTATTAATGTAAATATTGAAATGAATCTTAGATAGACGTTGGTTTGTTCTCTCTAGGCCATGGTTAGTGCACCTAATCACTGTCAGTAATGAATGGAAAGATTAAAAGGTCAAGGTTACGGATACACTTCTAATTGATTAGTCCGAGTTCTCTACATCCCGTTATCTTCTTTGAATGATCATACTTAGCATCGAATGAGGTATATAATAGGCTTGAGAGTTTATCTGGAAATAATATCTTCTTATTAAAAGTTAAATCTAGATAACATTGTAAATGGTAAGAAAAGACTTTCAACCCAACGATATACGTTGATAACAGTGTCGAACTAACGGAAGAATGAGCGGTTGACCTTGAAACGCTTGCTCGTTGTTATCATACTTTCAATGACAACGTCATATAGCTCACATTTAATTATAGTGTAGAGCATGTATAAGTATGTCAGTTTGTTCTGATAAATTGGAGAATTATAACGTAAAACTCTTCCAAGTGGTGTCGAAAGTGATAAGGATCCTGAAAATCCTCAAATTG